>NW_023472397.1:0-4123 GCF_013731165.1 Rhagoletis pomonella
TTTAATTTATCTACTGCGAATATCGGTTTATATAATAGCATCCAACAGGTTATGGGCCTATATGATAACGCGTATAAATTGTAAATTGTGTAATTCGCGAAGTCTAACAAAATCTTAGCGATCGGCTGCATAAAGCAATATTTAGTAAATTTTTCACATCATCATGGCGGCAAACCACAATAATATATCATTTGATAAGCTAAAAGGCCGTGAAAATTTTGATGTGTGGAAGCTCCATGCAAAATCTTATCTCGTGATAAAAGGGGGCTGGGATGTAGTAAAAACAGGACTACAAGCAACTCCTTCAGATAAAGATAAGCAGGCAGATCAGCGGGCGCTTGCAGGAATCACGCTAATGATTGAACCTATAAACTTTTCGCACATCGCGACAGCTACGACGGCCAAGGAGGCTTGGGATGCATTAGTATCGGCATATGAAGATTCCGGACTAACGCGCAAAGTTGAATTGTTAAAACAACTCGTACAATACAAGCTTTCAGACTTCTCTTCTATGCAGGAGTATCTAAATACCTTGGTGATGACGTCTATAAAAGTGAGAACTGCTGGTTTGAATATTGATGACGAAGTTACCGCATCATTGATATTGGCAGGCTTACCAGATGAATTTCGAGCTTTGGTCTTAGCCATCGAAAATTCGAAACAACAGCTTACGATCGATAATGTAAAAACATTATTATTGCAAGAGGCGAAATTTGATAAACCAAATGGTGATTGCGCTTTGTATTCCAAAAATAAATATAAGTCTAAATTCGTCAAGTGCCACAATTGCAAAGAATTGGGGCATTATGCTAAACAATGTCCAAACAAAAGAAAAAGTAACAACACTGGCGCAAAGAATGAGAAAATACTCTTTGCTTCTTTGCTTTCACATGACAGCCGCACAGCTGATTGGTACGTAGATTCTGGTGCAACAGCACATATGACGCAAAACAAACAATTGAATTCTAATGAAAAGCCGACAATTGGTAAAAATATTATTATGGCGAATAATAAAACAATTCCAGTGGTATCAAGCGGTACAGCAAAATTAAGTTTGTCTACAGGATATGATGCAGTGCTCAACGTTGATTACGTGCCCGAATTGTGTGCGAATTTACTGTCCGTGCGTGAAATTACCAAAAACGGCAACAAAGTTGTGTTTAAAGAAAGTTACTGCCGCATTTTTGATAACAAAGAAAATCTGATGGCTACCGCGACTGCGGTCAATGACCTCTATCGTCTAAATATTCGTGAAAGCAAAATAAATAGTGCACTTATAGCAAATAATGACTATGAGTTATGGCATCGTAGATTAGGCCATATTTGCAACGAAAATCTAAAGAAAATTAAAAACACCTGTAGTGGTGTAGATTTTAGCAACATTGATAAAGAGCAATGTGTGGTGTGCATTAAGGGAAAACAAACCCGCGCTTCGTTCAAAGACAGTGGTACTCGAGCTGAAAATCTGCTTGACCTGGTGCACTCAGATGTGGCAGGACCTTTCCAAGTAAAGTCACATTCGGGCTGCAGATTTTTTGTGACCTTTATAGACGATTTCTCTAAAAAAATTACAGTGATACCAATCAAACACAAATCAGAAGTTTTCGAGGAATTTGTTAAATATAAAAGGCTAGTTGAAAATCAATGTTCGCGTAAAATTAAGATACTTCGTTCGGACAATGGCACTGAATACACGAACAACAAATTTAAAGAATTTCTCATGAAAAATGGTATTGTGCACCAAACGTCTGCGCCGTATACACCTGAACAAAATGGTGTGGCAGAACGTTTTAATAGAACAATCGTGGAGAGAGTGCGGTGTATGCTTGTTGATTCGGGTTTGAGTAAAAGTTTTTGGGCTGAGGCTTCTGTAACTGCAGCTTACATTTTGAATCGAACTCCGTGCGGTAAAGAGTCGCGTTGTCCAGAAGAAATCTGGTCAAGCAAAAAACAATCGCTTAAGCATATACGAGTTTTTGGCTGTAAGGCCATGGTGCATGTGCCAAAAGAAAAACGACAAAAACTGGATGTGAAATCCGTAGAGTGTGTAATGGTTGGTTACTGCAGCGCATCAAAAGCATATCGATTATTTGAGCCAAAATCACGTAAAATTATAGTAAGCCGCGACGTTGTTTTTATTGAAAGCCGCGAAGCAAAAGCACACGATAGCCAACTTTTCTTTGACTTATCTGACTCGAGTGAAGTTCTCAATCCAGGGGATGAAAAGTGCGATGAATTATCGAACTTTAAAGACGAACCAAAAGTAAAAGCTGAAGATCGGTCAAATGAAGATGCACGTGCAGACTCACCAAGTTTCGAAAGTGCAGATTCCGACTTAGGTACTGACGAAAACCTTCTGAGGCGTTCCGAAAGAATAGCAACCAAACAAGGTAATTGTAATTTTAATTTTGTTGCTGTCGATTATGTTTTAAAAGATCCAGAAACGCTTAATGATGCAATCTCTGGCGAAAACGCCGAAGACTGGATGCTAGCAGTGAACGAAGAAATGTCGTCGCTCCGTTCAAATAATACTTGGGTTTTGACTGAGCTACCACCTGGCAAAAAGGTTATAAAATCAAAATGGGTTTTTAAGACAAAACAAGACGCTACTGGTGAAGTAGTTCGACGCAAAGCTAGACTAGTCATTAAGGGGTTTAGCCAAGAGAAGGGCGTTAACTACGATGAAACATTTGCTCCGGTTGTCAGGTACACATCCATTCGATTGCTGCTCGCCATTGCAGCTAAGTACAATTTGTTTATTCATCAAATGGATGCTGTCACCGCGTTTTTGAACGCTGAATTAAAGGACGAAATTTATATGGCGCAGCCAGATGGCTTCGACGATAAATCTGGACGCGTATGCAAGCTACAAAAATCACTTTATGGACTTCAGCAATCGAGTAGGCTTTGGAATGAGAAGTTTAACGATGTTTTGTTGAGCCTTGGTTTAGCTCGTAGCGACATCGATCAGTGTGTGTACTATCGTACAAATGATAACGAAAAGTTGTTTGTTGCTGTATACGTCGATGATGTACTTCTTTTCTCCAACAACATTGAGTCGATCTTAAAGCTCAAGCGAGAGTTGTCATCTATCTTCAAGATGAAAGACATAGGTGAAGTCTCTTCGGTATTGGGTATGCGCGTTAAAAGAAACAATGATACAGGTACTATAAAAATAGATCAATCACAGTATGTAGCTGACTTATTGCAACGATTCGGTATGTCTGATTGCAACCCAGTATCAACGCCGATTGATTTACACCAACGAATTAGTTCCAAAATGTGCCCGTCAACTGAAAGTGAAAAACAAGAAATGCTGGAAATTCCATATATGCAGGCAATTGGATGCCTACTTTTTGCATCACAAATAACACGCCCAGACATTTGCTTTGCCGTAAATTTACTGAGCAGGTTTTCTACAAACCCAGGAAAGGAGCACTGGGTGGCAGTCAAGCGTATTATGAGATACCTCAAGGGTACCATTGACAAAGGCTTAGTTTTCACTAAAGAAGCAAGTGATATTACAGGATTCTGCGACGCTGACTGGGGTAGTGATCTTGATGAAAGACGATCGACCACGGGTTATGTGCAAATATCAAGGTTGCGCCATTTCCTGGTGTACACGTAGACAACGCAACGTAGCGCTCTCGTCGACCGAAGCAGAATTTATGGCAATCACTGCTGCCGTTCAAGAAGCATTATGGCTACAACGTTTTTTTAATGAGTTAGAAACAGGGGCAATGAAATCACTTATTTTACATTGCGATAATAAAAGCGCAATTCAGATTGCTACAAATACTCACCACGAACCAAACACGTACATATCAAGCATCAATTTATTCAACAAAATTTAAAAGGCTGCAAAATCAGTCTTAATTACATTTCTACAAATGACCTGGCTGCTGATATTCTCACCAAAGGCGTATCTAAGGGCAAACATAGTCATCTCTCTGAAGCGCTTGAACTTGCTTAAGTAAATACTTAATATATTCATTAATTTCTGTAAACATTACATCAAAACATGTACATAACTTTTACTTGTAAACATATTTAAAAAGAATTGTTATTCAGGAAAGGTGTTGTGAATTTGCTTAGTGAATGACCCTTCTCTACATATTTAATG
>NW_023472398.1:0-4122 GCF_013731165.1 Rhagoletis pomonella
CCAGAATCGTTATAGCTATAATCATCTGTAAATTTATATAAAATATTTTAATGGTCGTTTAACTTGTTCAATGTCGATTTTATTAGGGTTATTTTGGTTATATTTTGTATATCTTTTGGCAGTTTTTTGCCTATCTGCTTTTGGGTTTTTTATGAACATTTTTCCTGCGTTTATTGTAGGAGGTGGTTTCCTAAGTGCATTCGTTTTTTTTATAACATATCTTTTCTTTTTATCCATTCTTTCTGCAATCTCCTTGAAGTCTAAATCTAATCTATTAATGAAATCCATTGGCTTTTGTTTAGTTGTTGAATGAATTGTGTTATTATAATAACCTATTGCCCTAATTACAAGTTCTTCGGTATTAATTTCTCCTTCTTTACTTTTTATTATTCTGATATGTTCAAGCAGTGTGGAGTGTAATCTTTCGATATCTGAATTTCCGGTGTGAGAGTAAGGAGTAGTGAAGTGGGTCTGAATATTTCTTTCATTACAGAACTGATTAATTAAAAAATTGTCAAATTCGTTATCCATGATTAAAAGATCCGGTTTACCTAAAAGAGCTATTCTTTCTTCAAGCTTAACTTTAACGGTAATCATGTTTTTATTAGAGAGTTTGTGAACGCTTCCTAGTTTTGTGAATCTATCAATAGTGGTCAAGAAATACTGTTTTTCTACATGGAAAATATCCATATGAACTATCTGATTTGGTTTTTTAGGTGTTTCCGTATGGCAAAAATGTTTTTTTATTGGTTTGCGATCATATTTGGCTTCATTACAAATTCTGCAGTTATTTATGTACTTATTAATATATTTTATTAAATTAGGGTAAAAATACTTCCCTTTAATTTCCTCGAAATTTTCTAAAATACCTCTATGGTTAGTTTCCTCATGTGTTTTTTTTATGAGGTCATGGAGTTGTTTTGCCTCTGTTATATCGATTGCTATCGTATTACACTTGGTAAATTTAACTTTTTTGTCATTGTTGAATAATTCAATTAGCTTTTGTTGGATAATATCATACTTCATGTTTTCTAACTCACAGTATATTCCTATGGTACCTTTTCTTATATTTTCTCTAAACATGTCCTCTAGATACTTTTCATTCGATAAGTCTGATTCATCAATATACAAAATAACATATTTCCCAAGTATTTTTTCTTTATTTTTATCCTTTCTTTTTACAACACGTATTTGAGTTTTATATTTGTTTACGATTCCTTCACTGATCTTAAAATGGTTGTTTAAATCCTCCTCCTCGCTTCTTGTTTCTTCGTCATCTATCTCAAAAATAGATTTTGTATCTAAATTATTTTCCTGTCTGTACCTGCTCAGAAAGTCTGCGATTTTATTATTTTTTCCTTTTATATAATCGATATCAAAGTCATATTCATTTAATAGTATTCTCCATCTTGACATTTTAGAGTTTGGTTCTTTCATAGAATATAACCATTTCAATGGTTGATGATCAGTTTGAACCGAAAATTTCCTTCCATATACGTATCTTCTAAAATATTTTAGCGCCCATACTATGGCTAATAGTTCTTTTTCAATGGTTGAATAATTCTTTTCATGGTTATTCAAAGTACGACTTGCATAACAAACGGGTTTACCCTCTTGACTGAGTACGGCTCCTAAAGCATTATTACTAGCGTCAGTGGTCACCACAAATTTCTTATCAAAATCGGGATATGCTAAAATCGGATAAGTCGTTATTAAATCCTTAAGCTTTTCAAACGCTTCAATATATTTTTGATCGTTTTCATTGATCCTTGTATCTTTTTTTAAATATTTTATGATAGGTGAGGCTATTGAAGAATAATTTTTTATAAATTTTCGGTAATAGCCAGTTAATCCAAGAAATGATTTTATTTGTTTCACTGTCTTCGGTAAGGGTACCTCATTTATTGATTTTATTTTGTCCGGGTTTGGTTTAATTCCTTCCGTTGTTATTACATGTCCTAAAAATTCAGCTTGTTGGGCTAAAAATTTACATTTGTCAAATTGGACTTTTAAACTATATGCGTTTAGTTTGTTAAATATTTTATTTAAGTTATCAAAGTGTTCCTCAATTGAAGTTGAAAACACGAGTATGTCGTCCATGTAAATTACGCATATTCTATTTATATATTCCCTCAGGATAAAATTCATCATTCTTTGGAACGTCGAAGGCGCGTTCTTCAATCCAAATGGCATTCTGATATATTCATAATGACCAAAGGGAGTGGAGAAAGCGGTTTTTTCAATATCCCTTTCGTCCATCAAAATTTGATGAAAGCCTTTAGCGAGATCGATAGTGGAAAAATACTGCGCACGTCCTAATTTATCAAAAATTGAACTGATATCTGGTATTGGGAACTTATCGTCAATAGTAACGCTATTTAATTTCCTATAATCAATCACTATACGCCATTTCACTTGATTGGAGTTGTCCGCTTTTTTTTTTACTATTCATAGAGGGGAGTTATAAGGCGATTTACTCGGTCTTATTATGCCCTGTTTCAACATTTCATTTATCTGTTTTTCAATTTCCTGTTCATGTACCTGGGGATATTTATATATTTTAGAATAAATTGGTTTATCCGTAATTATACGTATGTTATGCTTTATCGCAGTGGTAGCAGTTAAGGTCTGACCGTCTTGATAAAATGTATTCTTATTTTTATAAAAGAAATTTTTAAGCCATTTTTCTTCATCTTTATTTAATATATTCGATTTAATTTTCTCAAAATTTATATCATCTTTCTCCAAATGATATACTTCATCATACTCAATTTCAAACTGCTTATCTTCTTTGTAAAAGGGTATAGCAGTTTTATTAATTATCAGCGCCTTTGTATCATAGTTTATACAAGCTTTCAGTGGCATTAAGATGTTGCTTCCTATTATACAATCGAAATCTTTATTTTTAAAATTTGTTAGTTTGATTGACATGGTTTTAGTCGGCATATTGAATTCAATTGGAAGTTTGAAGATTACTTCTTCTATCACAATGGATGATCCTCCTAAAGTGTTTAATTGAATTGGTTTTGACAATTTCTGAATTTCGTCTTTACTTGCGAAGGTGTTATAATCACCTAAGGTTATAGCCGCTCCTGTGTCAATCAAACATTTCACTCTTTTTTTATTAAATGTTAAAAAAACTATGGGTAATCTGCTGTCCGAGGCTCCTGTTGAAAATTTTCGACTACCTGCAAATTATCCACATCCATCGGTTCATATTCGTTTTTGATCCGGTAATTTCCAGAAATATTATTATATCTGTAATTTCCTAGATTTCGTCTAGAATTTTGATTCGAATTTCCAGAAGCGCCCTTACTGTTATTTCTATTCTGGCCTAAAATTTGTCTGTGATTTTGATTATTGCTATTGTTATTATAGTTTTTGCTTTTGTAATAATTATCCTTATATTGATTTTGGCTTTGGTTTCTGTTATATATTTTGATGTCTTTTAAAATATTATTTTGGATATAAAAGGTATGAGCTGCTTCTATGGTCCCTATGCCATTTTGTAATAATAAAGATCTTATATATAAAGGTAAAAAATTGATATATACATCAAAAATTATTTTCTCATTATTATCAGGTGAATAAGCTAAGTCTCCCTGATTAAGGTTGAACTTAGTATTCATCTCACTCAAAATTCTTCTTAATTTATAATGCAATTCTTCTATATTACTGGCCTTGACATTCATAGCGTCCATCCTTAACTGGAAAAAAGATCTTCTGATTCCGAAGTCCTCCTTCAGCTTCCTCAAGATGTCCTCCCATGTGGGTTCCATCAATGTTTCTACTGATTTTAAAGCCTTGCCCTGTAGTTTGTTTATTAGAACCGTTTTTATAACATTTTGATGTTCTTCGGGTGTAATATAAAGTACTGAATTAACATCCCTTAAATAATTTGTTAATGAGTACTCATTGCTTCCACTGAATACCGGTATGCTTCTGGCCTCTCGCAAGCACTCACTCAAGGATAAAGCCATTTTTTTTATTTTTTATTTTTATCAGCTTCAATACGTATTTATCAAACTTTATTACAGTTCACTTTTCTGCGGGTTTTTGTTTTTAGTCTTTTAGTTTTTTTTTTTCAATAACACTGTAGCGATGCGTGCAGTTACACTTTGT
>NW_023472399.1:0-4122 GCF_013731165.1 Rhagoletis pomonella
TTAATCGAATTAACAAACTAATTAAAACATCAATCGATTAATGCCAACATTGATTTCACATACATATCACTATACCAAGTTTCAGTTCTCTCCCACAAATACATCCAGAGACATGTATGTAATATGAAAATTCCAATTTGTACCAAATTTCATCCTGATCGGAAAACCGGTTAAAGAAGTAGCCTATTTTTCAATCCAGGTCATAAACCATCTTTGAGCATAATTTCGTTTTCAAACAAGTGGAAATTCTTAAAAAAGTAGCCTATTTTCCAGTCTAGGTCATAAGCTATCTGTGTGCAAACTTTCATGCAAATCAGTTCAGTCATTTCCACGTATTAATTTAATTTACTTTCCTAATACGTGATAACTCTTAAAATAGTAGCCTGTTTTCCAACATGGGTCATAAGCTATCTCTGTGCGAAATGTCATGCAAATCTGTTCAGTCGTTTCCGCGTATTAATTTAATTAAAACTTTTTTAACAGGTGGCAACTCTTCCAAAAAATTAGCCTATTTTTCACTGTAGGTCATAAACTATCTGCTTGCAAAATTTGATGCAAATCCGTTCAGACTTTTCCGCGTATTAATTTAATTAAACTTTTTTAGTAGGTGGTAACTCTTAAAAAAGTAGCCCATTTTTCAACCTAGCTCATAAGCTATCTGCGTGTGTGTGTGTCTTCCATGCAAATCAGTTCACTCATTTCCGCGTGTTAATTAAATTAAACATTTCTAACAGGTGGCAACTCTTAAAAAAAGTAGCCTACTTTCTAACCTAGGTCATAAGATATCTGTGTGCAAAATTTCATGCAAACCCGTTTAGTCGTTTCCGCGTATTAATTTAATTAAACTTTTTTAACAGGTGGCAACTCTTCCAAAAAATTAGCCTATTTTCCACTGCAGGTCTTAAGCTATCTGCTTGCAAAATTTCATGCAAATCCATTCAGTCGTTTCCGCGTATTAATTTAGTGAAACTTTTTTAGCAGGTGGCAACTCTTCCAAAAAATTAGCCTATTTTCCACTGCAGGTCATAAGCTATCTGCTTGCAAAATTTCATGCAAATCCATTCAGTCGTTTCCGCGTATTAATTTAATGAAACTTTTTTAACAGGTGGCAACTCTTAAAAAAAGTAGCCTATTTTCCAACCTAGGTTATAAGCTATCTGTGTGCAAATTTTCATGCAAACATTTTAAACAGGTGGCAACTCTTAAAAAAATAGCCTATTAACCAATCTGGCCAATAAGCTATCTGCGTACAAAATTTCATGCAAATCCGTTCAGTCGTTTCCGCGTGATGATTTCCCAAACATCCAAACATACAAACTTTCACATTTATAATATTTATAAGATATAAGATAATCGCGTAAATTGTACCTCGCTGTGGAAAAATGTAGATGAATACGTTAACAATGGCATTTAGCAAGCTTGGGTCAAATGAGTATTTATGTTCAAGCGCAGTCAAAGTGCATACTTTAAAAGTCTTGCAGTTCAGTGGGTGTGTTCAAGCACATATGAAGATTTAACTTGCTAACATTCGTTTACACATTATTAGCAATTATTTAACATTCGTTAAATAATTTCCACTCATCAATAACTGAATAGGTGAGTTCGACAACCGAAGAAGTCCAAAATCAGTTTTTCATTATTGAGATTGAAAACAGTACAAGTTACGAACATGCACGGGTTTTCTCTCATTTCACCGTACTTATGCTTAGCCGTAGCACAGCTGACTCACCCGTGAAATTGGGAGAAAAGCCGTACATGTATTGTTTTTGATCTCAACAACGAAAAACTGATTTTGAACTTGTACGGTTGTCGAACTCACCGATTTAATTAAAAGAAATTATTTCAGAATAGAAAAGAAAATTTTGTGAAAAAAGAGACAAGTTCAGAATTTTGAAATTCCCTACATTTAAGTTAATTTTGAAAGTCTGAAATTGGCGGCTGAATTTCCCTACATGTAGCCTCTTTTCCCTACTATTGTCATCACTGCCCGAAACAAAACCTAGTGTAGGTTGTAGTTATGGTCGAGAACAACATGGAAATAAATGCCTTATAGTTTCTGAACCCTCCATGTTTTTTTTCAAAACAACCGTTAAGTTTGTACTTGATGCACTTATCTATTGACAGCTGGATTATTTTTCATCCGATTTTAAAAGCCGAACATGTTTTGAAAAGAGGACCTTTAAAATGATGTATAACAATATACATATGTATTGTTAGACTTAGTTTGTTAGAAGTTTTCATCGGACAATAGAAAGATTTACAGATGCATTCGATTACAAATAACCGGCAACACACGAGGTATAAAGTGACTTATGACACTTTCAAAATAAGCACCCGCTTATATGATGTATGCGTATCTCAAAAACTACTTGAAAATTTGGTTCAAATCGTATGTCAATCGTGTGAATGCATAAATATTTTTCCCAATGACGATAAAAAATATGTACAAATTTTTGAATGGAAGTTCGCTGTATAGCACCAATCGTATGACTACAAAAAGAAATAGGCATGCAAATTTTTTTTTACAAATAGCCCAATTTAAAAAATGTACAAATCTGTACAAATGCACTAATCCTGTGACACGACCTTTACTAACGGTTCGAAGAATTAAACTCCTGTAATACATATGCACATAAAAAAATATGTATGTACATAAACTGCTCTCTTCGACCATCGATTATGTGGCGGATAATCTACTTATAAGATGTTTCATCACAGTGACCAACGAAGCACATCTTCTGACCAAATTCTGCTACATCCTACGAGTTATGCCACCTTGAACACAATATCATGCCATTTATATAAACATATACGAATATGTGTTCATATGTATCCACATACATATCTACATATGTATGTATATAAATACATTTCTCAAAGTTAAATAAACACCTGCTAAGTCTACATAAATCGACTGATTCAAGACGCCCACTAAAAATTTTTGTTTTGATTCATATCGAGTTCTTCGTAAAGTGGATTACTGAATTATAAAAATTACGCGTAGCTTTAATTTACTCATGCAAATGTCGTCATCCGCACAAATATGTACATACATACATATATATGTACGTTAGAGTGGTCCAAAATAATAAAGTCGGAATTTTAATGCCGCCACCCCCTAGGATTGTTCTGAACCGAAAATATATATATACCCATATTTTTTCATTTTGAAATCAAAAAATATTTCGGGAGTGCTCACAGCGCTCAAAGTTTTCCATGTATTTTTTATAGGGAAAAAACAAATTTTCGTAAAAATGGTATAAAACTCTTGAAAATCAATATTTTTCAATCGTAAAACCGTAGTTCTCTTAAGGAGACTTCAAATATTAATATCCAGTTGTTTATTTAACCATTTTTTGTGATTAAAGGTTTTTTATTGGTCCCCCCATTGCATTTTCTAGGACCTATAAAATATAGTTACCATGAAAAAATTGTTAAAGGAACAATTGGGTATTATTACCGGGAACCTCCTGAAGATAAGCAAACTTTTCGGATCGAAAAATATTGATTTTCAAGAATTCTACACTATTTCTACGAAAAGTTGTTTTTCCCCCATATAAAATACACTAGCTTATACCCGCGGGTTTTACCCCGCGCTTTTATACAAATAGGAAAAGTAATTTAATGATGTTAGATTTTATTTCTGTTCCCATTTCGTTATAGCTCGTTATTTCTAAGCGAGTTAAGGTATTTAGGCCATTTAAAACTATGAAATTATAAAATCTCGTCTGCGCGCTAGGCATACGAAATATATCAATCCCTCTAAGTTTACCTCAAAATGGTTCCAGGTATACGACGTGTGAGCGTGTAACCTTCTTGGAGGTGCCACGGCGGGTTCTAATATTTCCAACTCAAATTTAGTAACCTGGCCTTGATAAAATACCACTCCTCATTACTGTGGCAAATACCTCAAGAGAGCTTTAGATTATAAGGCCGAACCGGGCTCTCCCTTTTCCATTTAATGAAATTTATTCTGTCAGTACGGCACTTATAAAATAAATCTCCATAACAAATTTAAAATACTTCGAGAGATTTTCTATCCTTCCAGAGATATGTATTAAGAAGTTTTTAGTGTGTATGGGAGGCGACATGCCTCCTTTTTTAATAACTCACATTTTTTCC
>NW_023472400.1:0-4122 GCF_013731165.1 Rhagoletis pomonella
CCCAAAAATAGAAGACATCGACGACGCGCGACGACGAAGTGGAATATTGGTAATATGACTGGCAGCAAATATTAGTAATTTGGTAATATGACTGGCAGCAAATATTGATAATTTCGTGATATGACTGGCGGCAAATATTGGAAATTTGGAGACAAAACGGCAGCGTAAGGTAGAAAAAAAAAAAATTTTTTTGAAATGATTAATAAATAAAAAGAATATAAACCTCTTAGAAAACTCTGGCACGCCTTATGGCCGCCATCTAAATAGCAGTAATTTGCTTAGGGGTAAAGGTTAAAAATTAATTATTGAAATTTTTTTTTTCTCTCTTCTCTCTCTGTACAATAAAAATAATGCAAAGGATTTCGACCGAAGAGGAGTCTGATAAAAAATATCATAAAGAAATCAATAGACTTTTTCAAAAGTGTGTAGACACACTTATTGAAGGTACAAAACAGATCCTCGAGAGTCGCAAATCCGAAAAAATCGGACCTAAACCGATTAATATTGAAGAGTATAGGAAAAGAAACAAACTAAATAAAACAGAAGATATCTCAGAAATTCCTGCCCCACAAATTGTACATAGAAGAAAAAGGGCAGGAAGAAAAGTAAAAAGCCGAGTAGAATTAGCAAAGTTATATCAACAACTTAACTTTGCTAATAGCTCAGATAAAAGATTAAAATTACAAGAGGAAATTAAAAATGTTAAAACACAAATAAAGAATAAAAATTTTTTAAACAATAAATTTTTAAAGTAAATTTGAACGCTTATGTTAAAATTCATATACTTTTAATAACCTTTTTCTCATGGATAGTGCATTGCCCGATGATCTTGACTACGAGGCAATAAACAAAATTGTAGATGATCTAGAGTGTGAAAACTCAGAAACTCGTAGATCAAGATCACGAATTAGGGGAAGTAATAGATCCCATTTAAATCACTTAAAACAATTTTGGTTACGTATAGGTATGGGTAGGGAACCCACTATGGAAGACTTAGTATATCCTTCCACATTGGCAGAAGAAGTAAATAGATTAATAAGGAAAACATTCCCTGAAGAATATTAAAATTTGTACATTAAATGACGAGTTTATGAATAAATAAAAATAAAATATTAAAATCGAAATTTTATTTTCTTTCAAACATGACTTGGTGGAAAATTGCACTAAACGGAATATTAATAGGAATAACAGGTTATGAGGTAGGAAAAGAAACCTCAGGTGAAAAAACCTATGAAACTAAAGTAGTCAAATATGAACCACATTCTATTGTAGAAAACGCGGAAGAAGTTTCCGATAAGTGGTTGACTGCTTTTGCATGTGTAGCTACATGTTTAATTGTTGCAATTGCAATTTTGATAAAAAATTATATTAAAAATAAATTGAGACAATTAAACAATGTGCAACAACGCGTGTAACTTTCCCAATAGAAATGAATCAGTGGAAAGACATCCATGACACATTATTGGAAGAAAAAATTAAAGCTAATAAATCGTATAAGTGCATAAACAAAAGTGCTCCAATATCACCAGAAACCATAACAAAGCATCTGAATATAATTTTAGAAGCTCTAAATGGCATAAGGCAGGTGATCGAATCCGTAAATAACATACTCACCGAAGAACATCAAAGAGAAGCTTACCAATTTTTCTCCGCCGTACGAGATAAACTTGTATCTTCTCTAGCTAGACACAATCTAGAATTTGATGTACCAAATACAACAAAAGAAGAAATTCAAATAGATTTTGTACTACTTCTGTCTGAACGTGTTCCTAGCCGAACCAACTCACCTTCATTAACTCAAGCCACACCGGTGGAAGAACTTAAAATAGAAATACCGATAATACACGTCACAATGCCACAAACCGTAGTAGAATTTATCAAAACTGCTTCGTCAGTACTACCAGAGTTTGATGGTAAACCAGAAAATCTGCATAGCTTCCTCGAGCAAATCAAGGATACACACGAGGCATTGGCCATTACCATGATAAAAACAAAGCTGAAAGGTACAGCAAGAAATTTTATCAGTAATGAGACCACAATCGCCCAAATAAGAACCAAATTACATACCGCAATAAAGGGAGAATCAGTGGAGGTTTTGACCGCTAAACTACTGAACATCCAACAGCGTAGCAAAACGGCTAACCAATACACAGCAGAGATTGAAAAAATCACAAGGTCGTTAGAAGGAGTATATAGCTGGTAAAGAAAATCATATCGCGGATGCATTATCCCGCATAACCATTACAAATTGAAAAGATATGTCAGTGGAAGCAAACAAAATATTTAAAATAACAACAAGATCAGCAGCTAAAAAGACCAATAATAAAACTGAAGTCAAAGAAAGTCACAAAGAGAACCCCAAAATTTACGAAGCGCTAAATAAATTTGAAGTAAAAAGACATGTCGAGCTCGTTTTCAATCCTCCGAAATTATATTTCAAAAAAGGAAAGAAAATTTGTAGCAATTTTGATACAAGCAACCTAATTGTTGAGGATAAGATTGACTTAGGACAATTCTTTACCAGGCTCGAAAGAGAAGCCGGCAATTTAGGACTTGTACAAGTACAGTTGTCCTTAGGGGACAAATTGTTTAAAAAGAATTATACTGCAGTAGGCAAATTTATGGAAATGGGAAATAAAGTTCTCAAAAAGTTAACAATCGCTCTAACCCCAGAGGTTATATGTGTGACAAATCCCGGGAAAATTAAAGAAATTCTGCACAAATATCATGACGATCCTATTAGTGGTGGCCACCCAGGAATAAATCGCATGACAGATAAAATCAAGCAGAAATATAGCTGGCTGAATATGAAAAATGACATACGAAAATATGTAAAGAACTGCATCCACTGCAAGAAAAATAAAATTAATAAACATATCAAAGAACCAATGACAATAACAGAAACACCTCCGAAGGCTTTTGATATTGTACAAATCGACACAGTCGGCCCATTGCCAAAGTCGATAAATGGAAACGAATATGCAGTTACCATTATATGCGATCTAACCAAATATTTGGTAGCGATTCCAGTTCCAAGCAAACATGCAACAACTGTCGCTAAAGCCATATTCGAGCATTTCATCCTGATTTATGGCCAAATGAAAACAATTTTAACAGACATGGGCACAGAATACAAAAATAGCCTGTTCAAAGAACTGTGTAAATTGTTAAAAATTGAGCATAAAACTTCTACACCGTACCATCACCAGACTTTGGGTACTGTAGAACGCAGTCACCGGACATTCAACGAATATATGCGTGCATACATATCCAGTGACAAAGACGATTGGGATGAATACCTCAGGTATTTCGCTTATTGTTACAATACAACGCCATCAACAACACATAATTATTGTCCTTTCGAACTAATATTCGCAAAACAACCACCAAATTATGAATTTTTGGAAGAAAATGAAATTAGCCCGGTATACAACCATGAGGCGTATGACAAAGAAGTAAAATACAAACTTCAAATAGCACAGCAAAGAGCAAGCAAATTAATTCAAGAAGCTAAAGAAAAGCAAAAATCCAATTATGACAAAAATAGCTATAGTAAGGAAATTAAAATAGGAGATTTAGTATTAGTTAGAGAAGAGGCCTCCCATAAGTTAGAGAATAGATATACAGGACACTATAAAGTTAAAACCATTGATAAAAATAACAACTATACTTTAATTCCACATAGCATAGGAGATAGCAATAAAAACAAAAAGGAAATCGTAATTCATAAAAATAGGCTTAAACCAATTTAAAACCTTTAAAAATAAGCATGCCACTTTATCCATAATAATAATTTAGAAAAAAAAAAATAATAATACACATAAGCATTCCAATTTACTCAACCTTATATACGGCACAAGCCAAAAGAAAACAAAATCAAATATCACATAAAATATACAAACAAACAAAAAAAAAAAACAAAAGGAAAACACGTAACAAAACAATGGTAACAAGATCCTAAAACGATTAAAATTTTGTCAACCCAAACAAACATCAAGCGGTTCACTGAATCAGTAAAATAGATATATATAGTTGACTACAAATATATATATATCTATTTTTTTTTAAGAGGGAAGGTGTAGCATAAGCACATCGCCCTTTTTACTTTAATTGTCATGTGCA
>NW_023472401.1:0-4122 GCF_013731165.1 Rhagoletis pomonella
CATACATACGTATGATATATGTGTAAGTCAGTGCGTGCGTGAAAAAAAGATCGAGAGTTGTGATCGTAAGCGGATTTTTAACGCCCACAACAATTTGTAATGGTTACAATTGCCAGCAAAGCGAGTGGTGCCGGTCAAGCGGTGGCAATTGAATGCCTAAAAGCGGCAGCAACAACAACAACCAATTATACAAAGACTATTTTTATTGTACGAATATAATACCAATTGTACGTGCGTCAGCCACACGCCACATCCTTTGAAGGGATTAATGGCGCGCCACAGTGCCAAAGTATTGGAACAATTGTTTTCTGATTTTTGATTTTCTGTAAAGGTGTTACTCGTACTTTACACCTTTTATTTCTATTCTCAAATCGTGGGCTATTGTTAGTTTTATAGTATGTATGAGGTTATTTTCCTAATATGTTTCCGTTTCGTTTTAAGTTGCTTTGCGGCACGCGCACCCCCCACATCAGTCAATAGGTGTCTGTTTTTGATTTCCTTTATTGTTTCACAAATTCTTTTATTTCACTGTCGATTTCGATGATTTCCCATTTATTTGCTGCTATTGTTTGAGATCTTACTTATAATTATAACTTCATTAAATTGTTACTTGGCATTGGCTGCGGGTATTGGAAAATTTTCGGTAGCTGATGGGTTTCTCTAAATTAATCGCCCCCTTTTGAAAGCGTCCTTGCAGTGTTGATACTAGAAGTTTTTCGAAAAATTAATGTAGGTTATTTTTTATATAAATACAATCGCTCCAATGGAGCAAACTTTCTAATAGTACTAACTTACGCATTAGCTAAAATTGTGGGCTGTATGGATCCTACGATGTGTAAAATTCGTTTCTCTTTGAGGTACATAATACAATTTAGTCAATAATTTTCACACGAAATATTCGAAATAAAATAATAAATAATAATCTTTCATGTGAAAATTATTGACTATTGGCTACAATTTGTAAAATGTAGCTCAAAAATGTATGTTTTCCAAAAAAAATATATATCTCCAAAAAAACTTTTGCTACTAAGGATTCAACGCGATTGTAGTTCAAAACACCTTTTTTCTTGTGAAAAAGTATGAAAAAAACCAAAAGAAAAATAGGTTTTGAAAAATTTACTTTCGAAAAAATTTTCATAAAAAATAAATCAAAAATTTATAAAAATAAAACTCGATAAGTTTAGCATTCTATCTTGAAGTGGCGACAATTACTAACATCCGAGTGAAAAAATGTTTGAAATCCATTAACGTTCAACAAAGTTATATGCATTTGAAAAAAAAATCAAGTAAAAAAAATTTCGAGCCAAAAAAAAATCCGGGTCGCATTATTTGGACCAACAAACCACATATTTCAGTTTCGGCCAGATTAAAATACATGCCCATACCTGAACGGTTGTCTTGAAATGCAAATCATCCACTAGTATTTTGAGAGAAAGCACTTGTATCTCATTTAGCTCGCATTGCGTTGTGTGTGAAAAGAGCACAGACGTGCTATTCGAGAGATCTCAGTTCGATTCCTCAGGCAGCGGATTTTTTTTTTAATTAACGTTTTCTTTCTATCTTTTAATATGAGTTTATTTAAGTTTTTAAATTTTATTGTTTAAAAAAGAAGAAAAATTTAATTTCATCAAATTATTATAAACTTAGCTTTTTATTTCTTTGTCTTTTCTTAATTTAGTTGGTATTTCTTTTGTTAATTTCATTTTCTTTTAATACTTAGATTTTACTGTTTTGAAAAGGGGATTATATTATTTATATTTCATTTAATTTTAAGGATTAACTTTATTTTTTTTTAATTTTAATTTGGCTTTTTTAATTTAATTTTCTTTTAACTTTTAGATTTTGTTTAAAAATTAAAACTTTTTTTTTCAATTTTAATTTCTTTTTAAGTAATTTTTTCTTTTTTTTCGTAAATTTTTTTTTCTAATGTAATTTTTAAATTTTATTAGTTTAAAAAGAAAAGTTTTTTAATCTCATTTAATTAAAAAAAAATATTTTTATTTATTTTTGGTTAATTTTAATTTGTCTTTATAATTTAATTTTCTTTTATTGTTAGTTTGTTATCGTTTCAAGAAATTAATTATTTAAATTAGTCTTTCGAGAGACAGTAAAGAGAAAGGCTGTGTTGAGTTGAAAGACACTTGCCAAAATCGATATTTTTCCCACAATTTTAATTCATTTTCTTCATATTTTATCATTCTAAGCATTTCATTTCGCTACACGAATTATCTCTCTCCGACTCCACTCCAATCATGCAGTCTTGTATACGATCATTCTTTGATTGATGCCGAGATGGCCTTCTGTCCTCTTTAGTGTAGAGATTAGTGGTTGTTTAGTCGACTTACAACACCTGGTGCCTAAAGGTGTGCTAAACTCTCAATCAACTGGTACGCATGCGCAAAAAAACTGCATTTGTGACGAAATTTTTCACTTTTCTCAACATCATACATAACTAATTATAGTAATAAGTTTGTGGAACTCACAAACCAACGTCAAAAGCCGACGCGGTTCGGTGATGGTTGCCATTGGGCACAGTCGGTTATTTCTTAATTTTCAACCTTAATGCATCCCCACTCTTCACTCTCTTGCCTTTTAATGCCCCATGGTATACTGGTATGATTGACCTTAGCCAATTTATGTACATTCGGAGCACATATGTGCTAAATATGATACTAAACCTGTATCCAAAGGCTTGGTTGGTTGGTCGGTTGGTTTATGTGGATTATAACACAAGCAATCTAAAGCCCACACTCGCACAGGAAGTGTTCTACTCTCTAGTTTGAGCCCGGGTTATCGCAACCGCGACAGAACATATTGACGGGCAATCCAATCCTTTCGGCATGTACCCCAACGGGCTAGTGCGCTGTTCACACTTCTTCTTTGCTCCGCTAGTTGAGATCTGACAGAGAAAGAAGGGAGTGCCTGGTTATCGCAACCGCGACAGAACATATTGACGGGCAATCCAATCCTTTCGGCATGTACCCCAACGGGCTAGTGCGCTGTTCACACTTCATCTTTTCTCCGCTAGTTGAGATCTGACAGAGAAATAAGGGAGTGCCTGAATGGCCGATTGGCTATCCGAGAAGATATTCACCTGCGTTCTCGCCGGTACATTCTCCAAAGGCTTGGTTCTTAGTCAACTCTTCAAACTTAAACTCTCGTTGCTGATCCATTCGCCTCTATTTATAATAATAATAACAAAATATATTTGTTAATACATTTTTAAATTCCTTTTTTTCTACTCCGCTTTTATCAAAATTAGTACCCGGTACTAGACTCGGGTCATCATAACTGGTTGCTAGTAACAGCGATGCGGTAATTGTCAATAGCTTTTTAATTAATTTAAAAAATAAATTGTCTTTTTCCGGGTACACCTAAAAATAGAGCCAGATTGACTGTACTAGTTTGTAACTTGAACCATTGAAACAGAATTTTCGTTTGTTCAAAGTTCTCACTACTGAAATCCCCTATAATATACGGTTTATATCAAAACAAAAGCATAAGCCACAAAAAATTATCTAGTCTGAAAAACCTTTCCAAAGAACCAAATGTTACCTCATATTATACATTTGGGGCCAGTTTCTCAATGTCTGGTTAACACTAATCCCCAGTTAAACATCGTTGCCGACGTTACCGACATAGTGTTATATGCATGGAGTCAGTAACGTCGATAACGATGTTTGACCGGAGATTAGTGTTAACCAGACATTGAGAAACTAGCCCTGAGTATAGAAAGCTTGAAAGAGCTTTGCCCGCGGGCAAGCTCATGCCCTCCACCGCCTTATAACTACAAATAAATAGTAGTATTCGTATAACCAAAAAGCGGTCATTAAAAATGCGCATAAAATGTCATTAACTTTACAAGAATGAACCGTTAGAGATTCACACGATTCCACACTTATAAAAAGCAAAAAAAAATAATAATAAAATCGTTTTCGCATAGAGATCGCGCGCACAGCGTGCCGGCGAAGAATTCCCAAGCTTTCAAGCTACGAATAGTAGTAAATTAAAATATCCAAAATTCCTAGCCACCAGATACATAGTAAAACAAATAGATAAATTTGTTAAAGAAAAGCAAGTAAGAAAGTCTAAGTTCGGGCGGGGCCGAACATTAAATACCCG
>NW_023472402.1:0-4122 GCF_013731165.1 Rhagoletis pomonella
AGAAATGTGGGCAATAGGTAGTGCTAATAAAATATGCAATAAAAAAATTTACAAAAATCACATAACTGTTTTTGTTGGCGCAGGGACGATATGTGCATTGTATATATATTTCTCCCTCGTCCTTTACTATTTTAGCAATGTCCGTTTGCGTCTCCAAAACTTCGTTGGCTTAAAAATTGTTATGAATTTTCCCTACACCTGCAGTGGAATTCTGACAATCGCTACGCTAAATTTCCATCGCTATAATTCTCTAAATGAAAATAAGCGAGGCCTAAAAGTATTTAACATGGAAAAGTAACAGATACAATGTGTAATCAGTCAAAGCTGGCAGTATCAAGGGCACGAAACTAGATGTTGCATGTTGTTGGCGCACCTAACTGTTCTTTTGGAGACTTTTAGCGATCAAAATTAGCGATAGCGAATGCTGGAATCCGGCTGCTGTTTGGCCGTTTGGTCCCTGCGCTGCTATAACCCAGCAAAAAACACGATTACCATAGAAACGAATGTGGAAACGAGCTAGGCGATGGGAATCGCTTACCCTTTCGCTTCAGGAAGGCCTTATTATAACATGGGCATGTCATTGGCGGTAAGCCCTTACCCGCAGCATTACCTTCAAACGAAGACAGAACGCATGGATAAACAGAATCCAGAGAAGCGAATAAAGAATGCCTTACAGAGAAACTAATGTAGAATGCCCAGATGAGTACATACTTATTTATATTATATCAGAAAATGTCTTAAAAGATTAAATTTAATTAAAATTTTTATAAATCAGTTTTTATGCAAACATATGTATGTATTTGGGAATTTAGATTTTACTTAAAAATCGGCATATACATACATGCATATTTAGTTAAGCTTAAAATTGTACTTCCTCACTCATGTACTTCACTTCATTGACTGACTTCAACTTGGCTGCAAATTGAACAAAACAAAATTTCCACAGAAACTAACGGTAGGAAACGATTTTTTGGATATTCATTCTATTTTTCAGCTGACTACGATGCAGCATTCTACGTTGCATTCCCCGAAATGAAGCAAAGAAGCGAAATAAAAAAAATATTGTAGGACATTCTACCTTGCGTGCCCTGAAATGAAGCGAAGAAGCGAAAAAAATAAAATATTGTAGGACATTCTACTTTGCATTCCCTGAAATGAAGCAAAGAAGCGAATTAACAAAGAAATATTATAGGACTACGATGCAGCATTCTACGTTGCATTCCCCGAAATGAAGCAAAGAAGCGAAATAAAAAAAATATTGTAGGACATTCTACCTTGCATGCCCTGAAATGAAACAAAGAAGCGAAATAAATAAAATATTGTAGGACATTCTACTTTGCATTACCGACAATGCCTAAAAGAAGCGAAAAAATTCGAAGGCATTATAACGCTATGCCTTCTAGAACACGTTACCACTAAAAGCAATTACCGATTTTTTGCTGGGTCAGTACTTGGTTCAAAAGCATCGATGCCAAAATTACTTGGTATAGAACGAAAGGTATCGAGTATGTACTTGTATTTACTAGTTTCGTTTCATCCCTACAAGCAATTTGTAAACCAAAATGCCCCGCACTTTGTAAGGTCTGCTGCTAAAGATTCGCATGTGTAACTAATTGATTTAAATTTACTTTTAAGAAATTAAACTTATTGGTACATAACAAGTGCATATGGGCATTCCCATGGTGGCGCACGTGACAGTCGTACGATTTCAATGTGATACAAAAAAGGAATACCATTTGTTTTCTTTAACTTTTTTGGGCCATTGTATAGCACATAATTAGCTCTATATTTAACCGAAAAATGAAATCAATCAATCCTGAAATATAAGCATTTAAAGAGAGGTTCGTTACGTGACAAAAAATGGAAGTTGATTTTTTCTTTTCTTACAAAATCGCAAAACTCTGCGAATTGTGGATGGCTATTTTCATGAAACTTATTTTAATATGATTTGGAGCAATTCTGGTTGTTTTTAGAGTTTTTTGAATTACTGCAAATTGTTTCAATTCTCTTTTACAACCCCAAGTGTGAAACGTCACGTGACGGTTCGTCACGTGACATAAATTTCCATCGTTATATTTTTGTTAATATTGCTTTTAAATGAATTTTCAACGCAAATAAAACATGTATTTTATGTAGAATATACTTTACATTTTGACTTTAGCGCCAATTCAGGGTCAATTTATTAGAAATCTATGATTTATTATGTTTCAACCACATACGCCAAATTCGAACCAAATCGGACCATAAATACGGTTTTTCGAAATATCTCGACCTTGGCACCACCTAGGAAGACCATTTTATGCAAACATGATTCTACTTATATAGCCAGTATATATTTTAAAAAGCAGACAAATCGGCCCGTAAATACGTTAGATATAAAACTTTTATTTTTTTTGTCGTGGTGGACCTTCCGCTGGAAACACCCATATGTATATAATTCATACAACGAAAAATTGTTAAATGATTTCATCTCTGTGCCTAAGACTGTACCTGCATTTATTTATTTCTTGTTTGTTTAAAATGTACAAAGTACATACTATATGTACATATGCATGTATATAAATGTTTTGTACTCGAAACATTTAATCTTAAATAAATGAATTTTATGCTTTCAGAATGCTTTTCTGTAATTGAAATTTATTTGGTAGGTTGTAAACGATTTTGGTCGGATTTGGAGAGGGGAAAAATTGTTAGTGGCAACGCTGATTGCAACTATGCTTTTATATTGCGGTACATAGTCTAATACCGATATTTTGGTATGAATGGGTAAGGCCTTATGCCTGGAGCTTCCTATGAGTAAATCTAATTTTTGGCACAAATGTCAGTTACGCGGTTTTGCAAAACGACGATAGGCGATTTTGCACTTTAAACGACGATTCGCTTCCTCTTTTCTGGTATAATTCGTTAAGCATCGTTATAGTCAATTTCCCCGATATTGCACTTACGGTTGCCAGATGTACTGATTTTATCAGTACAGTACTGATTATTCAACTCTCGTACCGGTTTTTTTCATTTCTTCAATCAGTATGCTAATGTCCAGATTTTTCAAAATTTGTACTTATTTGTACTGAATTTTCAATACAAACTTCTAACAGTGTATTTTTACACAAACAAAATACTTTAGGATTTTTTAAGGTTTTTACATAACGCTGGAACTTCCTTAAACTGTACAGTAGTAGTAGTAGTAGTAGTAGCAGTAGTATTCTTTATTTTTTCAATAAAAAGCATTACAGTAGTTTTTTACAAATTTCAAATACCTAAAAAACTATTGAAAAAAGAGAAATATGACTTTGACAAGATTATGTCGTTAGTAAGAGATAACATAATTGTGGTACGCTAATAGTTAAACTCATTTACTAACATTTTTTCTCTACTCTAAGTTTTGAAAAATGTATGATTTTGCATTTTTAGCGGCTAGACACTAATTTTAAATTTTTTTTATTTATTTCATGCAGTTCTAACGCCGTGAATACTAAACACAAGCTCGAAAGCCTGGTTTTACTTGTGAAAGTAAATCCCAATACTCAGTTGACACGATCTCTGAGAACAAAATCGTAAGCTATACTGCTTGATAGTTTTAAAATATTTTAAATAGATTTGGCTCACAAACGCCTTTTTAGACAGTCGGAAGTTTTTAATAAATCTGTAGACAAATTTCTTAAGTATATTTTATGTCAAAATATATTCGAAAGACTACACTTAAATGCATTAACCATTTTCTACTCCTGGCCAATTTACCAAGCTCTCATCCTCTGACGAATCGTTGAACCAGAGCTCCGTTGTACTCATTTTTACCACGTTTTTATAAACTCGCTTTCTTTTTTATTTAATTTTCATTTGCACAAATTTACATACATATGTATGTGAAACACACTATTTAGTTTGCTCGATTTGTAAACAAAGCTTCTCATCGGTGAAAAATATATTATTGTGAACAAGCGCTACTCTTCATCGAATGAGCGTCATAATACCAAATGAAAATTCGTTCGATCAGCACTTTCGACCACAGTCGAAGATCGAATGCAACTCATAATAGGGGCCTTACTTTTACATTTCTATGTGAGACTGCATTTTCAACAAATGCTTACATAAACAAGTAATTTTTAAGCAAAAAAAAAAAAA
>NW_023472403.1:0-4121 GCF_013731165.1 Rhagoletis pomonella
AATGTAGGAAAATTTAGTTTGCAGCGCGTGATGGCGAAAGAGTGAGGTGTTTAAAGTTATAATGACAACACAAATTGCTGCCAAATGTAGATAATTTACATTTTTAATGTTGCAGTCGACAAATGTTTCGGTCGTGCCAGCTAAATTTATGCCATTATTTTGTTTAGAAAGCAATTAAAATATCCTTACCAACATTTTATGTCACCGATGCACGGGGAAAAGTGACGAATTTAAGCCCGAAATATATGTACACTGACAGCAATGCGGTGGAATAGTATGTACCGGGTACGAAAATTAAGATTTTTATGCATCAGCTTTTCAAAATTTCCACCCTAAAAATATTGACAGAAAAGGGATGTTGTAAACAGAGCTTAGTCACCGATAGCCAAACACTAAAAAAAAAAAAACGAAGCTAAAAATATTTCTCTCAACACAGGATTTGGTGGCTATAAGCAGAAAATGTAACTATAACTACATCAAGCGTTAATAGAAATTTATTTAGCTGACTTTTTCTGGGTGCAGATGGCTGAAATCACCTTACAAAGGCCTGATATCCATGTCGTTAATAACGTTAATAAATATGTTTCGATATGGAAAAGAATGTAATCGTAATTTGGAGTTTAGTGTAGTAGGCCTTTACCTTGTGACAGTCCTGACCTTTTCTTCTTTGTTAAGTATTTGGTCGACCTTCTTGGTATTAGTTTTCATAAGAGACTATGGAAAGATAAGATATTTACGACTTCGTTCTAAAAGAAATTGGGTTTAGGAGAAAATTTCAGACCAAAATCCCAAACTGAGAAGTCTGTGTCACTTTGATGTGCCAGATTGAACATTGCAAAGGGATTGAAAGGTGCGTTTATGACTGACTGACTTATGAAGTCGGAATCACTTTGTCGACTCAGTTAGTACTCTTCGAGATTCGCAATTACCGAGTGGGTGGGACCTTGGGTGTGATGTGAATCATCTTTACGCTAGAAAGAATATACATATTTAGAATAGAGCCAATACTATGTAGATGAGCTTACTCAAAGGGTATTTAATCGCCATAATGATCTACCCGCTCGCATGCACCGGATTGGTTTTACCACGGTGACGGAATGTCGTATCTTTAATGGAGATGAAGAGATGTTGGAGGAGATTGTGTAATTGTCCAGCGTTAGCTAAGCTTAGAGGGAAATATTTTATTTTAATCTAATCTCCTATAATTATAAATTCGTCTACCCAGGTACTGACTCATCAAAAGGATACAAACGTCGCTGTATGCCTTGCTCTGTAACACCCGATCTACTAACTAATGAACAAACTTTGTGTCGCTGAGTTGGATTCCGCTGCTAGAACTCAAAGTTGCCTTATATTCATAAAAAGAAGAGTCACAATTTGAATGTACTACTTTTCAAATTGAAATTTTCAGAAAAATTGCGCGAAAAAAAATACCAGGATTTGCCATAAAAATACCAACACCGAAACATTGCAAAAATTAAAATCTGAATCTCGATAAGCTCCGAGAAATCCAGAACGTTCCAGAAAAATCTCGAAGTTATTTCGGAGGGTTCCGAGAAAGATAAATAAATACAAGCATTTAATTTCAAACATTTTCTGATTTTAGGAAAATTTGTAGCCGGAGATTTTTAAGAGAGGGTTTGCTAAGGTTCTGGAAACTAAGCTGCAATAATTCCTGTGACGTTTTGATGTTGTACAGAAAAAACAAGCCCGTTTTCATTTTCTGAGTGAGGTTTTGGATTCTACGACCGAAAATCAATAATTATTCGCTATGAAAATTATTTACTGTATACAGGGTGTCGTAGACGAATCGAACACTCCTTCTAAAATAGTGGTAAATGATTTTTATTGGAAAGCGCAAAAATGTGACCCATTAAATCTTTGGATGCTCTATCTTCTGGTCGTATAATCGACTTCCGGTTTCGGCCGAAAATAAGTTACACTGACCGAAAGTCCAAGTTTTTTTAATGGAACATATATGCTTTTACCACAGACTCGGACATAACTTTTGTTTGAAAACTTTTTCTCTAAGATGCCTTCATCAACCTCTAAATGAACTTCGAGCTTCAACTCGTCCTGGACTCTTAAAATGGACGAAAATGGTTTTATTGGAAAACGAAAATATATGAACTACTACTCATATTACCGACTCCGGTTACGACCGAAGTGGGTTAAACCAACCGGAAGTCTATTCTTTTAACCGGAAGTCCATTTCAGAAAAGAGTTCCCTACAAAAATTACCATCTAAAAAAAAAGGATTTAAGGTCGAAACATGAAGCCGTAATACGATCAAAAGTTAGAGCATCGGCCGACTTGGTAGGCCGCATTTTAGCATTTTCGAACAGAAATCATTTCCCTACATTTTATAAGGTGTAGACGGGTGGTTTACGACAGCCTGTAAATCGATATATTGAGAGGATGTTCGTTTAAGGTCGGCTTGTATTTACAACTTTAATTGGATGATTTTTTCCACTTCCTATCTGCCGTTTTTAATGATCTCACATGTAAAATCTTTCAAATAAGGGTCGAAAAGACCCGTTTTTGGTAAGAGATAAGTGGTTAAAATGTTCTAAAAAAATGCCTGCAAAATTTTCGAAGACAAAATAATGTATGTAATGCAATAGAAAAAGTGGCCAAAAGGTGTAAACTTTAACCCATGTAAAACAAGTAAAAAAGTCTAAGTTCGGGCGGAGCCGAACATTAAATACCCGGCGCAAGTATTAAATATATGTTTTTCACCTTTCCGAAAGCTACCGCTACATGGTAAACCGAGGTGTATCCATTTTGAGTAAATTGGCGTCCTTAAATTTCGAAATATTGAAGTTTCAAGCATATCTGAAATTTACTGTTATATGAAAAGCGGCCGTAATTTTAGTTCGATTTCAATAAGTTTCAACGTTTTTCTTCTATGTGGCAAGTACAATAACCACACCGAGTTTGGTACAAATTGGTAGAACGGTTACCGAGATACATATATGTGATCATAAGTGGGCGGTGCCACGCCCATTTTTCAAAATTGTATCCTAAACGTATTTCTTGGTAACGAATTGTTGCAAGCATCAATTTTGAATAAATTAGCTTCAATAATTACTGATTTATCGAAGATTTCGTATTTCTCTAAATTACCGTTATATGGGATTATTGTCCTATTTTAAAAATTTTCGGCCATTTCGTATGTTATACCAAGGTTAACAACTGTGCCAAGTTCGGAAGAAATTGGTGCAGCGGTTACCAAGATATACACATGTAAACATAACTGGGCGTGGCTACGCCCATTTTCCAAAAATTTAAAATATTCTTATTTTTCGTCTAAAACTTAATGTAAATATCAATTTTGAGTGAATAATCTTCAGTAGTTACTAAAATATCGCAGTATTCGTATTTCTGAAAATTACCGTTATATGGGAAGTGGGCGTGGTTATTGTCCAATTTTTTAAATTTTCGGCCATTTAGTATGATGTATTAAGGCCAACAACTGTGCAAAGTTTGGAATAAATTGATGCAGCGGTTACCAAGATATACCCATGTAACCATAAGTGGGCGTGGCTACGCCCCTTTTCAAAAAAATTTTAATATTCTTATATTTCGTCTAGAATTTATTATAAATATCAATTTTGAGTCAATTATCTTCAGTAGTTACGAAACTATCGCAGTTTTCGTATTTCTGGAAATTACCGTTATATGGGAAGTGGGCGTGGTTATTATCCGATTTTTAAAATTTTCGGCCATTTAGTATGCTGTATTAAGGCCAACAACTGTGCAAAGTTTGGAATAAATTGATGCAGCGGTTACAAAGATATACACATGTAACCATAAGTGGGCGTGGCTACGCCCATTTTCAAAAAAATGTTAATATTCTTATTTTTCGTCTAAAATTTATTATAAATATCAATTTTGAGTGAATTATCTTCAGTAGTTACTAAAATATCGCAGTTTTTGTATCTCTGAAAACTACCGTTATATGGGAGGTAGGCGTGGTTATTGTCCGATTTTGCCCACTTTCAATACCATCCGTCCTACGCCCGAAAGAAGAGCACATACCAAGTTTCGTTAAGATATCTCAATTTTTACTCGAGTTATCGTGTGCACAGACGGACAGACGGACGGACGGACGGACGGAC
>NW_023472404.1:0-4120 GCF_013731165.1 Rhagoletis pomonella
AAAAAAAAACGAAAATGAGAAATTAAAATTTTTCTTTGAAATAAGCGTACAATCGTTTTATATTACTTCAATATGTTTATAAGCTAAGTGAAATAATTTTGAAAATTGCTGTTAAAAATCTGCCCAAATTTCCAAAGGGTTTTAGAGTGTCAATATCATATCAATTAACATCATTTTGTGGAGGGTTGCTGGGCGATAAACGTTTCTACTAATAAATTAGCAACACGCACGTCCATCGCATTTGCAGCAATAATAGGAAATGTTGCTTGATATTGGATGTTTGGTAGTGTGAAAAAAGTTGCAGCGGGAAAATGGGGCGTATGTGCATATAAACCAAATACAAACCTTTTGCATAATATTAATAGAACGTATATTCTATTAGTGTTTAAATGGTGAAATTTCCACATTTAGAATAGTTACTAGAGCGAAGAGTTTGGAAGCATACAAAATAATTTTAATACGTACAGTGTACATTACACACAAAAGTCGATGCATCGAAAAAAATACATCGATATATCGATATATATCGGAAGGTCCAAAACATCGGTTTTAGTCGGTTGAGTTTATTAAAGCAATGGATGTATGTATATTAGGGATACCAGTAGAAAAAAAATATACGATGCATCGAAATGTACATCGATATATTTAGATACATCGAGGGACATACATCTATACAAAGATTTGCATAGGATTTTTCGGATAATGTTTCACAACAAAATATGTTCTTAGCAAAATTGTACAAAATTTGAAATAAATTACTGCAACTGAGCTAATTATGTTTATAACGCAACTTTTTGGAGCCGTTTAAATTTGTTTGTTAAAATGACTTCTCTTTTGTACAATTGAAAAACTGGAATGACGCGTCATGATGGTTTAAGTTTTCAAAAAACATCGATGTATCGATACATCGAGTGCAAAATTTTCGATGCATCGAAGCAAAACGCCGATATTTTCGATGCATCGATCTTTTTTTCGACATCCCTAATGTATATTACATATTTCGTACTTACAACATTTTTCTATTGAAGGGTTGAATTATTTTAAGAAAGTATTCAGCACTTCGATTATACTAATTTAAATTGCAAACTCAAGTTTGTGCTTTCCTTTTTTCGCAAATCTTTCTATTATTCTTTCAGTGTCAATTCTAATATCTAAGTTTATGTATAAAAGTGCTACACCTGTCATCTAGATACTACAAAGCAATGGTTTAACCGGCCAAGGGTTGAATAAATTCTTTCTGAAGTAGCGTTACTACGAGTAGCTTCAATTTTGGCCAGATTGCACAAAAGTGGGCTCCAAATAAAAATACATTCTAAAATGAATTCCAGGGAATTTCTTAAATTTGTAAAAAGTAATTGCGGCCAAAAATTAGTTAAAATGGAAAAATGTGTTGTAAATGTTATATATGTATTTAATTTACGAATCTATTCGAAGGGTACAATAAAGTCGAATGTAAATATAATTTAATTTATTGATCTCTATGTATACACAGTGGTGGAAGAAATAATAGAACCTTTTTATTTTGCCCAGTTTTGCCTATATTCCTTTTGTTTATTTCATGTTTAATATTTTAGCAGCATATAAATCCACATTTCAATCTTTATACAAAAACTAGCCGGCCTTGTATGCGCAAGGCCTCGCAACGCGCTGAATGTGTACATATAAGTAAGTACATATACGCAGTAGGTGGCAACCCTATTAAAAAATAAAGCCTTATTGCACACCTAATGGCTAAGCCCTTTCATTTGACATCTTATGTTTTTAATGCAACGAACGGTGTGGATCTTATAATTTTTTATGGAGGCGGCAACTCTATTCAAAGAAAATAAAACCTTATTGCACATCTGGGGGGCCAAGTCCTCTCATTTAACGACTCACTATTTAGTCCAACGAACAGCCCAAATCCTATAATTTTTCGTACAGATGGCAACCCTCATCGAAAATATAAAACCTTATTGCACATCTGAACGCCAAGCACTTTCCTTTGAGACCTAGTTCGTTTAAATGAATGAACTGCGCAAATCTGACGTAATTAATAAAAAATGCCTTCACGTATTATATGTAAGGTGGTAATTTTTAAATAGGTGGCAGCCCAACTAAAAAAATCAAAGCTTATTGCACATCTGAAGATCATATCCTTACACTTGTTTTTTTTTTTTTAATGAACTGTGAAAATCTGATGCTGAACTTTGACTCGCTGTACTGAAAATTTTCAATTCCCAATTCAGTACGCAAATGTCCTTAAATTTGGGAAATGTGTGGTGATTTGTACTGATTTTTCAACCTGTATTCCACTGCATACATCAATGGCGGCTACAGAATTTTGTTTGGGGTGGGGCGATTGGGGTCAACTTGTCAAATAAAGTTAAATTGAAAAGACGTCTAACTTGGGATGCAAGTCAAAAAAAATACATCGATGTTTTTTCCATTCGATGCATCGAAATATCGATATATCGTATAAAAACATCGATATTTTCTATGTATCGAATGAAAATATCAACAGTTTCGATAAATGTTTAAGTATTAACTCACAGTGAAATGTATTTTTTGATTTAAATAGTTACAAATCCCAGTTTTTTTGGTCTTTTTATAAGCCTTCGAAAAAAGTTTTCGGAAGGTACTGAAGTGGCGACCATAAGCACAGTAAAATAATGTAAAGTTTGCCAGCTAACGATTCTATTTCGGTACACTTATTTGGTAATTTATTATTATAATTTTTTCTTTCATCTGACTTTTATGTTAACCCTTTTCAGTTAGAACTTAGTTTTTTTAATTTGAGAAAAAAATTTAAAAGAAAACATCTCAAGAAATTCACAAAAAGCAAAAACACACATAACGTTGCAGTACTGATGTTTACAGTCCCTCAGGATGAGGACCTAAGCAGAAATCGGGCAGAGGTGTGCAACAAAGTCAATGCAAGATTTGAAAAAAAAAACGAAAATGAGAAATTAAAATTTTTCTTTGAAATAAGCGTACAATCGTTTTATATTACTTCAATATGTTTATAAGCTAAGTGAAATAATTTTGAAAATTGCTGTTAAAAATCTGCCCAAATTTCCAAAGGGTTTTAGAGTGTCAATATCATATCAATTAACATCATTTTGTGGAGGGTTGCTGGGCGATAAACGTTTCTACTAATAAATTAGCAACACGCACGTCCATCGCATTTGCAGCAATAATAGGAAATGTTGCTTGATATTGGATGTTTGGTAGTGTGAAAAAAGTTGCAGCGGGAAAATGGGGCGTATGTGCATATAAACCAAATACAAACCTTTTGCATAATATTAATAGAACGTATATTCTATTAGTGTTTAAATGGTGAAATTTCCACATTTAGAATAGTTACTAGAGCGAAGAGTTTGGAAGCATACAAAATAATTTTAATACGTACAGTGTACATTACACACAAAAGTCGATGCATCGAAAAAAATACATCGATATATCGATATATATCGGAAGGTCCAAAACATCGGTTTTAGTCGGTTGAGTTTATTAAAGCAATGGATGTATGTATATTAGGGATACCAGTAGAAAAAAAATATACGATGCATCGAAATGTACATCGATATATTTAGATACATCGAGGGACATACATCTATACAAAGATTTGCATAGGATTTTTCGGATAATGTTTCACAACAAAATATGTTCTTAGCAAAATTGTACAAAATTTGAAATAAATTACTGCAACTGAGCTAATTATGTTTATAACGCAACTTTTTGGAGCCGTTTAAATTTGTTTGTTAAAATGACTTCTCTTTTGTACAATTGAAAAACTGGAATGACGCGTCATGATGGTTTAAGTTTTCAAAAAACATCGATGTATCGATACATCGAGTGCAAAATTTTCGATGCATCGAAGCAAAACGCCGATATTTTCGATGCATCGATCTTTTTTTCGACATCCCTAATGTATATTACATATTTCGTACTTACAACATTTTTCTATTGAAGGGTTGAATTATTTTAAGAAAGTATTCAGCACTTCGATTATACTAATTTAAATTGCAAACTCAAGTTTGTGCTTTCCTTTTTTCGCAAATCTTTCTATTATTCTTTCAGTGTCAATTCTAATATCTAAGTTTATGTATAAAAGTGCTACACCTGTCATCTAGATACT
>NW_023472405.1:0-4120 GCF_013731165.1 Rhagoletis pomonella
AAGTAGGTATCGAAAAAAGTACTTGTATCGGAAGCGCAAAACTTATTATGCTTCAGCATCTTGTTTGAAAAGCAACCCATTAGATGAATTGGAAGCTATAAAGCACACACAAACAGGTAAAACTCTATCAAAATCTCGCAACCGCCTATCAAGAAAACACATGGAAAAGTTGATGTTTTTGGGAAATATAACAAATAAGGAGCTCTTTTCTTAAACTTACTTTATATGAAAAAACTTTGTCTATTAATCTGGTAAAAATGTATTCCATTGTTTCTGAAATCAAATACTATACATAAATAATTGTTGTCTTAGAGTTATTTATGAAAAAATATTAAAAGATGTATAATCTTGAAAAAATTCATATTTTTTGTGAAAAAAAATACGATATCTTTGAAAAATATGCAAAATCTTAGTTCGATGTACAAGTACTCGATACCTTTCGGATACTGAGTAGGTATCGATACCTTGTGTGATACAAGTACAAGTGCTGATTTGAGTAATAAATTGATGGTAGCGATTTATGATGATTTTCCGTCCTCCCTTGTCAAATTTGGTCTGGAGACAAACAGGTTTAGGTGTTGTGCCATCGAAAAATGACACTGAAGAAAAAAAATCTAGAAAAAATGAATAGAAAAAAATCTAAAAATTAATTACCAAACTCAGAAAAAAATTACCAAATTTTTATTTTTGCACGTGTTCTTATGTAGATAATTGTTTTGGCTACGATAGAACTACACCACGACTGGGATTGTGGCCATATTACATCTATTTAAATTTTTCGAGCGGCAAATGAGTTCTTCCTTTTCTTTTATGATCAACTCGAATAAATTCATGATGTAACTGCCGCGTTCAAAAAATGCATATCACCATCGACAGAGCGTTTTTAACAATTACAGCTGTTCAATGTGTTCAGGCAGTAACAATTCGCAAACATTTTTGAAACATAACACATAAAACTCGCTAAGAGCTTTATAAACATTTAAAGGGTTTTTAACATACATACCTTGTTTATACCGACACATAAAGCGCTTTGACCCAGTTCGCTGTGATTCAAAACGGATGCATAAACTTAATTTCAAAACGCGTTGAAATGGAAAAGTTTATTGACTTCAATTTGTTTTCAAATCGGTTTTTTGTTTCTCACATCAGTAAGAAAACAAGTATAAACGCATCACTCATTTGAAGCGAAGTGAAAATAGGCTGGGTTTCTGTATACAGCCATTTTTAAATTCGAATTATTGTTATAATAAATTACAATTATTGTTTGTTTCCATTTCGGTCAACCGCGCAAATTATTTATTAAAAAAATGTCGTATGAAAATAGCATATTTTGTTTACTTTTGAATACGACTTTATCGAGTGCGCTATAAAGACAGGGGTATAAATGCAGTAAAGAAATATATGTTGAGTCCAATCGGTTTTTTGTTAATGCTGTTCTTGTGTAGGTATAAACAAGGTAACAGTCTTTTACATAAAGTACTTTACATAACTTAAAAGCAAAACATGAAACCAACAAATGTATAAAATGTACTATTAAAATTTTATAATTGGGTAACATTCGTATTTAATTGCAATATTGTAATTAGTCCTGTAGAGTTATTTTCTTTCATCATTGGTTCCCGCAGGTAAATATATCCCAAAACCTCATTTGAGGAACGGTAGGAGCTGTGATCGAGCCGCCATGTGGGGGAAAATGGGTAGTTTCCTTAAATTACTATATTGCGAACTCATACTTAAAGTTCAGTGTTGTCATGGCAAATTGTTACGTTAAAGAGCCCTCTAAATTTTTGGCTCTCTTAAGGTGCAGACACATATGTACATAAGCAAATTTTTTGTTTTTTGCATTTGTAAGAAGTCTCAAAGTTATAAATTTTTATAAGTAATTAGTTAGCATTGCAAACTTAAAGGAAAAAACTTAGTTGAAAAAAAATTACCAAATTTGAAAAAAAATTACGAAACTCGTTCTAAAAAGAAAAAATTACAAGTTTTGGTAAAACTTCAGCAAGGCGGCAACGCTGGTAGCAATGCTTTGCTCACTGTTGCCGACTTCGTGCTTTTCGCAATAAATTGAGTGTTTTTCTTTATTCAAAACGCGAACATTTTTGAGTTTGATGCCTGGTGCGTTGTTTTGTGCTTTTTTTTTAAGTCTGACGACAACAAATCTAAATATTAAAACCATGGAAGCAAAAGTTATAGCAATCGTAAGTTCTGTAAGCAACCTAAAATAAATGGAAACAAAATCCTAACGAACCTTTTAAAAAGACGAATAATCGAAATCGTCAGCTTTTTGACTCAAAAAGATTAAAAAGGTAAATCAAAGTTCGTTACGTTTCAGGGTTCAAGCGGTCGACCGTCAAGCAAGTAATATTGATTTTTATTAATTTGAATCGGCATCCTATAAACAAATTTTATCATAAAAAGTCCATTAAATACTCCAATAAAAATTTGGGTGCTTTTTTTCGAGAAAAACCCACGATTTTTTTTGGGTTTCAATGCCTTTTCAAATTCAAAACTTGGCAACAGTGGCTTTGCTCGTTATGAAACACAAACCGGGACGAAAACGAATAAAAGGAACATAATAATGCTCAAATCAAAATAAAGCTCAGCTCTGCAGCATTGCCGCTGCCGGTGTGTGAATGTGTGAATATGCAAGTACGTACAGAGCAGTGATGGAAAATGAGTGTGAATTGTGCCATTTGCGGCCCTTTCGGAAGCAGCCGGAACTTTAACCACAATTGATTGATTTTCGGCACTATTTTGACGTAACTCAATGCAACTAATAATAATTATTCGGACCCGCAAATAAAAATAATTTTTTTTTTACTTTTTTATTGTATAAGAAGCACATTCTGCATATACGCTTACAGTTTTTGTTCAAACAAATTTGTCGCGAGCAAGCAAATATTGAATCTCATTTAATATATACCTAAGATTTAATTATCATATGGAACAGATGCCGAAATATTTCTTACTACAGAAAATTTTACAGAAACTGAAATTAAATTTATTTAATTAAATGCTTTACAGCTTAATGTTTTTAAAGCCGTTTCGGCTTTCGAGCCAAATGCCGTAAACTCTGGCGATACGAATAATATTGTACCTATATCTATAAAATTATTTCCTGAAGCCGAGATGATACATGCAGAAGCCATCAGTCGGGAATATAGAGCATTAGCTGTGTTAGAATGAGTTCATGTTTCCAAATGTGTTTCCTATCTTTGTCACATTCTTCAGCTTGCGTTTTTCATTTAAAAATTGAATTAACACCAAAAAAAGGAATAAGTTGGCTATAAAGACGGTTGGGTATTTAATCTGTTAATACTTTAGTGATAAAATATACTGATGCTGAAAATGTGTTTTAATATCATATTCCCTATTTTTTTTAAAGGTCGTACAACACAAAAGGCAATTTATGCCACCAAAACAATTTTAAAAATATGTATGCATGTACATACATACATATTTCTCGCAAGGCATCTTTGAATTCAAGAGACAAAGCATCCGCGATGTTGATTCGTTGCTGTCTCGCTAATAGGGATGAATCGATACAAGCAAATCCGTGTACATACTCGATACTTTTCTCAATTTACCAAATAATTTTGTACTCGATACTTTTACTGCGATCGAAGTAGGTATCGAAAAAAGTACTTGTATCGGAAGCGCAAAACTTATTATGCTTCAGCATCTTGTTTGAAAAGCAACCCATTAGATGAATTGGAAGCTATAAAGCACACACAAACAGGTAAAACTCTATCAAAATCTCGCAACCGCCTATCAAGAAAACACATGGAAAAGTTGATGTTTTTGGGAAATATAACAAATAAGGAGCTCTTTTCTTAAACTTACTTTATATGAAAAAACTTTGTCTATTAATCTGGTAAAAATGTATTCCATTGTTTCTGAAATCAAATACTATACATAAATAATTGTTGTCTTAGAGTTATTTATGAAAAAATATTAAAAGATGTATAATCTTGAAAAAATTCATATTTTTTGTGAAAAAAAATACGATATCTTTGAAAAATATGCAAAATCTTAGTTCGATGTACAAGTACTCGATACCTTTCGGATACTGAGTAGGTATCGATACCTTGTGTGATACAAGTACAAGTGCTGATTT
>NW_023472406.1:0-4120 GCF_013731165.1 Rhagoletis pomonella
CAAAAACACTTTTCAAAATGGTGAAAGAATACTTCCAAAGACTCACCGACGGATGCATAGATAAATCTTGATAATTTTATTAAATGAGCAACGTGAATACTAAAACGAAACACGTTATATTAATTGATTTTACAAATCAAACATTAGAAGAGGATTTATAGGCCTTTAAAATTACGTAGGTATAACAATCTATTGGTAAACTTCGATTGTTGGCAGTTTTTGTCGCGTAAAATTAAAAAAAAACCCTAACTTTCTTCTAACTTTGACCATCGCTTCAAAAATTATATTGTCAGTCGGTAGGGTGGGCAACCCACCTGAAAAGTTTTGTTACATGTACATAAACTAAGAACACACTGCTTGTTAAAAAGCTCTAGTCAGAAAAATAATAAGGTTGTCTGTGAAGCAATCAATAAATAGGACTAGTTTATGTTATTAGAAGTACGATTTATGTATTCACCTAAGTACAAACGACTTCGCCATTAAATATTTGAAATATCCAACTTATTCAGCCTTACTTGGTGAATGGAACAAACGGACGCCTTCATAAGTCCACGTTTTTCTGCAAATTACACAGCTTGGCTTAGGTATTATTAATTTTTTAATCACAAATAAAATGTATAGTATATTTCCACAAAAATTCAAACGGAATGTTTTAGAAAAAACAAATTTTCCACAAACATTCAAACGGAAAATTTTAGAAAAAACAATGTTGCAAGGAAATAATAATGGCCAAATTGCCCCCAAAATATCTGTAAACACTTCCAACACATAAAACGTTCAACGAATAAAGGCAACATTGTGAAATATAAGGCAGCCGAATGTCAGCAAATGAACAGAGAATGCTGCCTTATTACTTAACCTGCTTATTGCGCCATGAGTACACCATAATTTTACTGATTGAATTGCAAAAATCAAAATCTGTATCAAACTTTTCTCGAAACTAATCATATTAAGATTACCCTCGCAATGGAAGCTGGTTTATAAATTTGTATCTAAAAAAGTTAAAAATGTGTGAAATTATTAGAAAGCTTGAACTGATCGATAACGGTGAGAGGTTTATTTACAGAACTATAAAGCGGTTAAAAAAAATACTAGCATATGTGTAAGCACCAATCTATTATTATTATATTATTATTATGAAGCGGTTTAGTGAAACGGGAAATTTTTAAATCATGAAAAAACTGGACGGAAGCGATTTGTTAGAGCAAAGGCTATCGTAAAATGTGTCAGAGAAAGGTTTAGACGAAATGCTGCTCAGTCCGGTCATTGCGGGGCGAACGGCGTTGGGATATCGAAGTCATCAATGCAGCGGATTCTGAAAATTGATCCAGCCTTACAGTCTATAAAAAGCAACGCGTGCACGGCCTAACTGCGTGCCAAAAAAAGACGGGTTGCAAAAAGCAGAGAACTCTTGCGTTGGCACGAAGGAGACGAAATTTTATTTTCGCATGAAAAAACAATTTTACTGCACCATAGGGTGCATTCCAAAACGTCAAAATACATAGCACCTTATTTCTAAACCTCAGTAGATTTTAAAGCCAAATGTTCGCAACCACGGTTAGAGGCTAGTTTTCTACTGGGTTGCGTAGGTTTATATTTTTCTTCTAGTAGGGTTTAGAGATAAAAGAGACTTATGCTTTGTATTTCGATATTTTTTAATGCACCCATAGTTACAATCAGCAAAACAATCGTGTGTATGCAGTAAGGACCAATTTCAGATGATTATTTTAACTGAACTTAAGTTTAATTTTGAAATGTTATTTAAATGCCATTTAGCTTTCTTTGGGTTTCAAATCAACTTCATTTAAATATGCCAAACAAGTGGAAACACTTTTGTTTGTTCCTTGAAATTGTTGCATTTGTTTGTTTGTTTACATTTTGAGTTGAACAGCTGATTGTTGTTGGCAAGATTTATAAAACCACCTATTTATCAATCTTGCTTGTTTTGTAAAACCACAGGATTGCATATATCGTATTTAATTAGCCAATATTGACCATTTAGGTGCAGATTAAATGTATGATCTGAAAATGAATTTTTGAAGTCAATCAACAATCTCTACTTAAATAGGCCATCTGAAATTGGGCCTAAGTCTATCACATGCCCCCAGAGATAAATTGGCCGTGAAGCGATACCAGAATATTTCCAAAATAATGGTCTGGGCAGCTATATCAACGAAGAGCAAGTTGCCACTTCTTTTCATCGATCAAGGGGTAAATATTGGCACAAATTACTATACATATTCAAAACGTTTTAGAAGGTCATATATTACCTCATGCCCAGGAGTTGTATGACGCTGAATATTTTTGCTCCAGCAAAATTCCGCTTCGTCAGACAAGGCAAAACGCACTCAAGACTGGTGTAATTAAAATTTGCCCGCGCTTTCATGTATCCAGTAAATAATGGCTGCTGCGTCACCAGATCTTGAGCCCCTCATTTTCTGTGTAAGCGGCTATATGCTCCACAAAATTGGCGTCACAGATTTGGGACGAAATGGACCAAGATATGTTGCGTGCTGCTTGCCAAACCTTCTTCAAACGTTTTCGTAAAACAATTAAAGAACTAACGAGCTGATTCCACTTAACTAATAAAAATCAGTTTAAAACAAGTAAGAGCAGCGCTGTCTTCGGCTATGCCGAAGGCTTCATACCTTTCATGAACATCTGCAAATTTTACTTTGACAGATTACTGCTTTTGAATACATCTCCATACATCGATAGAGGAGTTACATACTTATATAAAAATCGCATCTAAACAATCAGAGGTATGGAAGATATACCTTATATTAGCACCAATCTAACTGATTTTCACTGCTATGTGATCGGTATGTAAACCGGTAACACAATTTATTGGGTTTAGTTTCCTACATAAAGGGGATATATCGCAAAAAAATGGTATCTGAACAATCAGTGGTATAGGAGATAAAGCATAGATTTTGACGATTTTCTCAGTAGACTTTGTATTATTATTTATGAAATATCTTACGAAATTTATCGGTTTTAGCTGTTCAAATAAAGGAGTTTTACAGTAAAATCCCATACCTGAACAATCAGATGTATGGAAGATATATGTTGTAGTCACCCGATCCTTGTTATTTTCACTGTTAATATTCTGTTAATAATGAGTGAAAATGGTGCGAAATTTCATGTTCCTAGCTGCATAAATGGAGGAGATATGATAAAAGACCTCATATCTGAACAATCAGTTGTATGGGGGCTGCAGGTTATTGTGACCCGATCTTTGTTATTTTCGCTGTAAGTCTTCTGTTGATAATGAGTGAAAACAGCGCGAAATTTCATGGTCCTAGCTACATAAATGGATGAATTATAACGAAAAATCTCATATCTGAACAATCAGTTGTATGGGTGCTATAGGTTATAGTTATCCGATCTTTTTAATTTTCACTGTAAGTTTTCAGTTGATAATTATTGAAAACAGTGCGGAATTTCATGTTCCTAGCTACATAAATAAAGGAGTTATAACGAAAAATTTTATATCTGAACAATCAGTTGGATGGGAGCTATAGAATATAGTGACCCGATCTTTGTGATTTTCACTTTAAGTATTCTGTTGGTAATGGGTGCAAGTACTGCAAAATTTCATGTTTGTAGCTGCATAAATGGAGAAGTTATAATGAAAAATCTCATATCTGAACAATCAGTTGTATGGGAGCTATATGTTATAGTGGTCCGATTCTTCCGGTTCCGACAAATGATTAATACATTATAAAAATACACCCACCTACCAAATTTGATAAGGATATCTCGAAAACTGAGAGACTAGATTGCATACAAACAGACGGACAAACGGACAGACGGACAGATGGACAGACGGACATAGCTAAATCGACTCAGCTCGACGTTCTGATTATTTAAGTATACATTTTAATGGGTCTATCTCTTTTCATTCTGGTACTTACAAACATCGGACCAAAGTTATAATACCATTTCATGGTCATGAAAGTATAAAAACTAAAAACATGCTTTTATTACAACAAGAACTAAAAAGTATAAAATAATTTATAGATGTAGAGATTCCGTAAAAAAGAATAGTTGATTTAATTTAACTTTTTTAAGCTAACCTAAAATAGGATTTAAGTGATTGGCCCGTAGTCATAGTCAA
>NW_023472407.1:0-4120 GCF_013731165.1 Rhagoletis pomonella
ACCGGAAGATGATGCGGACATCAGGAACTGCTGAAAGGCTTTGGAACTAGCTTGTCCGTATTCAAGAATTGTACAGGAATGTTAGCTGAAACTTAACTCCGTTGTGAAGAGGAAATAAGCTTGGGTTGCTGAGGCATATGGTCCCAAAGGTTACACAAACATATTGTTCTCATCAAATTGCTACTTTAAAAAAATTGATTGTCGAAAATATTACAATGAGAAGTGAAAACAAAACAATGGGATCGACCACAGAATTTGGTATTTATGCTTTTATTTGCTCTCGACTTCAATGAGACCACTGAAATAAAGAGCTCTCATAGCTTTTTGCCTTAGTCTCTTGTATGCATTCGGCAAAAAATTGGACATTCGGTTAGCATTCATGTCGAAAATCATGTCCCTCTTAATTCAAATCTGGGTCCAACAAGGGATGTGTCATTGTCGCGACTTCATGACTACACCTATGAAATAACTATAAAATTTGTTCCGCCCATATTGCAGCGAGGGCCCAACAATCGTGTTAGCAGCACAAGCAGCATCTTTTACGAGACTACGTCCTCCGGTCACATTTTTTATACCCGAGGGTATTATAACTTTGTTCACATAACGGTTGTTTGTAACAGGCAAAACGAATCGAGATAGATATAGACAAATGTATACATAAATGATCAGAATGAAAAGAAAAATCGATTAAGCGGTGACTGTCTGTCCGTCCGTCCGTCCGTCTATGCACACGATAACTCGAGTAGAAATTGAGATATCTTAACGAAACTTGGTATGTGCACTTCTTTCGGGTGTAGGACGTATGGCATTGAAAATCGGCAAAATCGGACAATAACCACGCCTACCTCCCATATAACGGTAATTTTCAGAAATACGAAAACTGCGATATTTTAGTAACTACTGAAGATTATTCACTCAAAATTGATATTAACAATAAGTTTTAGACGAAAAATAAGAATATTATAAATTTTTGGAAAAAGGGCGTAGCCACGCTCACGTATGGTTACACCCGTATATATCTTGGTAACCGCTGCACCAATTTCTTCCAAACTTGGCACAGTTGTTAACCTTGGTATAACATACGAAATGGTTGAAAATTTTTAAAATCGGACAATAACCACGCCCACATCCCATATAACGGTAATTTAGAGAAATACGAAATCTTCGATAAATCAGTAATTATTGAAGCTAATTTATTCAAAATTGATGCTTGCAACAATTCTTTACCAAGGAATACGTTTAGGATAAAGTATTGAAAAAGTGTGGTTATTGTGCTTGCAACATAGAAGCAAAACGTTGAAAATTATTGGAATCGAACTAAAATTACGGCCCCTTTCATATAACAGTAAATTTCAGAAATGCTTGAAACTTCAATATTTCGAAATTTAAGGACGCTAATTTATTCAAAATTGATACACCCCGGCTTACCATGTAGCTGTAGCTTCCGGAAAGGTGAAAAGGCATATATGTAATACTTGCGCCGGGTATTTAATGTTCGGCCCCGCCCGAACTTAGACTTTCCTACTTGTTTTTCCTAAATTTACTGACAAAAACGGATACTTTTAGTTCCACACCGGAACCGGCTACGATAACAATGTGCAGACGGCCGTAAAATCACTTTCACCCACACTTGCAGCGCCAACATGTTTTGACAAATTAACTTAACATTCGAGGTCAAATGTGTGCTGCCCAGTTACCACGCTTCGCAACGCTTGAACCAGCTTTAAACTGTGGGTTTTTTGTTTCGCCTTGCTCTAGCTGCTGCTCTTTTCATTTTTCTCCTTTACTTTGCTGTTGTTTTTTTCCAAGCATGTAAATTAATACTGTCCGGCTGCATGCAAAATTTAATACAGAGATAAAGTTAAAAACTGACTGCTGTGACAATTTGTTATTGTTGTCTGGGTTTTTGTTTCTGCGGCTTGTATTCGCCCTATATGATGCTTGTAGCCATTGCTGATGAGGACTTGATGGATCGAGCGGTTACTAGCGGAATTTTTTCGGCATGCACATATTTGTTTTCGGTTACACTTATACATATACTTCCATACATATGTATGAATGTATGTAGGTTACCGTGGGTTTTGTTGATGAATGAACCCCTTCCTTCCATTAAGCTGCTGCGTTGGCGTTGATTAAACATGCAGAAGTGTGTGTAATTGACGGTATATGTGACAGCTTTTCACAAATTTGAAAAACTGCAGTAATTAAGATTAGATTAAAATATTCGTTTGAGTATGTGTTTCATATAACGGTTATGTGATTTTGAGTGGAAGAGCAAAGTAATTTGACTTTATTTATAGACTAGCATTGGACTGAGATAACTCGTTGGCAGGATAAATAACAATAAAAAATATCTAAGTGTGTTCGTTTAAAATGAAGTCTAGTGCATACAAAGACCTCTCCTTCGACAATTGAGAATATACACCTTTACAAATATGATGAGCATTGTTGCCCATTTTCTTCAATTACATACTTCTTACAACTTTGACTACAACATTTTGCGTTTTAAAGCAAACGTAAACGCAAAAATAAAATAAGTACCTTAATACTTTTCGAAACAATGCATTTTTAATTTTTCTTTAAAAAAACATGGTTTGTTGATTGGTTGTAGTGTATGGCTGCCAGACGTCCTGTTTTTCTTGGATTTGTCTTGGTCTCACACAATTTTTCTTGGTGTTCTGGGCCTGAAGGTCAATCGGCAGACGCCCATTTCATTTTTGGCAAATTTTTGTGCTCTGAAAATGATTAGGATTTCTATATTTTATTCTATCGCAGCCATATGAATTTGTATATGTCGCCTATTTTAGAAAGTTTTTCAATCTTTGACTAGCTTATACTTGGTTACACTAAATGATATAGCCAGGAGTGCTGCTTGACTATCTGAAAGACCGATTAACACCAAGCTCCTGGGAATATACCTCTATCCCTTTTCGGTGTTAAACCCGAGTTTCTACTGAAGATCCGTTTACAAGTACAATACGGCCCTACCTCTCTCTATATTTCTACACGTAAGTTAATTGCTTTCATATAATATGTATGTAACTCGCCGTCTTTACTAACCTTTTATTTTTCACCTCGACAAAAGTCAATTTGTTTTGTTTTAAGTAAAAAAAAAAACTATAAAAAATACATAAGTTTAGAAATTTATCAAAAAGTCAAACAATTAAATGACTAATGAAAATGCAAATACGAATAGAAATACGTTGAGAGCCAGCAAAAACATTGAAAATTTACGGCCGAACGTGATTTTAATCGCACTGAGAAAACAGCGCTGAAAATTCCAAAACTCAATTAGCACCAGTACGCTTCAATGAGTTCCTTAATAGCCAACTCCACTAGCGTTTCGGTGCGCGCATGCCTCGCATAGCTAGCTTTGGTTTCAATTACAAAGCATAGCAAAGGAGGCAGGGTTTTCAAGGTTTTTGACAAAAAATTTCCTATTATCATGTTATTGTCATTCGGGACCTGAAATATTTGCCTTCTCCTGCTTACTCACTTGTCAACGCTTTTGATGTTCGCTGCTCAATTGAAAAATACTTGCATTCCATTATGCAAACTTTCGGTGGTGTCCTAAGACCGGTGTAAGTGTCATTAAGGTAGCAAAAGGTGGGGAAATATTTGGAAAACTCATTTTCTTTATTCCATTTGCAATTATGTGCAACATTTTCCCTACCTACTGTCAGTGACAGTTAATTGAGATTGATCAGAGTTGTCTTTGGCAGCAGTTTTCTTAAGTTGCTTATTGGACCGTAATCAAAAAGTTATGTACTTATTTAGAATTGGTGATTTCTTTTGATTGCATTTTATTCTATTTTTATTCATTCGATTTGTATGTTTAAGTATTTGTACGCGGTATGTTTCCTGTTATGTGTGTGTTGAGTATGTGCTCTAAGTAATAGTAAAAACTTAAAATTTGTGTTCATTTTACAACAAAATGAAGTTTCCTCACGCATTTTTATTTTTCACACCACTGCATTTGCAAAGCTTTTTCTAAAAGTCATATAACACTATATCTCTGCTTTTGAAATATTCTTTAGAAGAGAGCTTGTTTTCACTAAATCGAAAATTTTTGGGATATTAATTTTTTTCAGACCGTTCAACAGTAGATAAGATTTAATTA
>NW_023472408.1:0-229 GCF_013731165.1 Rhagoletis pomonella
CAGATAGTTTCGAAATTTTCTGTAAACGAAAAATGTGTAGCTTGATTTTGTGCCACTTTCAAATGCGTGTATCTCGTAATCTATTTGCTGCTTTTCAAAAGTGGAAAGAAAGAGTGACGGTCAGTAGAATATTTACCAATTAAAATTTGTATTATAGTTTAAAGGTTGTGCCAACGAAACGTCCGCATTTAAGTGACTTTAAAGTGAAGTTGTACAATTCAAAAAAAAA
>NW_023472408.1:239-3366 GCF_013731165.1 Rhagoletis pomonella
TGTTAAGGACTAATATTCACACGACCACATCCCCGAATTTCGCCCTTCCAACTTTATTAGCTCAGAAAAATTTAATTAATTAAAAGGACGTTTCCAATACCTCTTCGTCCTTATGAGCCCAAAGACTTAAATTTTTTAGATTCTACAGAATATTCTCTTTCATTTCAGTACCCCTATAGTCATTTCATATTGCATTGCATTTTTTTAAATAAATTTCATATTTTTGAAAGCCCTTTTAAATAAATTCTGACATCAGAGAGAAAAATAAAAACGCATTTTCACTAAATATGGCCCATAGATTCGTAAGTATATTAATTGTTTCGCGTGCTTTTAACATTTTTTGGTTTTTGACGCAAGGTTTAATCATATCCAAACCGTATGAATTTGAATTTGTTTGCCTAATATTATTTCTGCAATTTTCCAAACTTTCGACGGATTTTAGGCTTTGATAGCTTTCTAGATATGAAATGGAAATCAGGCATTATAGTAAACTAATTGGACAGGTTTCGTTATAGGGCATTGGTTGGCTAGGTGTGCTTTCTGAGAGACGGACGTGTTTCATTTACGCTCCCGTAAACTTTTTGCTTTAACCCGGTATAATCGCTTTTTAGAAAAAGTTTTGCTATTTTAATACACCTGAGTTCCTGAGTAAAGCTTCTCACCGCTTGCTGATATTCACCTGTCTTCGCTTTCCACATTAAACCTAACTATATCTTCTTATGCATTCTGCCGGTAAGAGTAAAGCAACATCAGCAAACAAAGATTCACCAGCATCAAAAAATCTGCGGGTTCTTCTCTGAGTTTATACCAGAGGTCGTCAAAGCTTACTCGCACGAGCAGTACGCTCAACACACGTATTCTTACGATCTTTATATCAGTCGTATGCTGGTAATTTTCTTATGTTTCAGTAGACATACTGGGATATACATTTGAATAAAATATTTGAAAAAGAAAATATTTTATGATTCCAAATGCGTTTGGTGATATGCAGTGCCTTTTGTGCCACATATCTATTAAAGGAACCCGTGAATATAATTTCAGTAGACATTATAATATTTTTCATAGAGATTTTGCTAATTTTCAGGATGTGCAGAGGGACAATTTGTTTACTGAAAAGGAAAATATTTTTCTTCTAAAGTTTATGGAATGGATTTCCCAGGTTAGGTTAGGTTAGGTTAAACGGGCAGCTCTGAAAAGAAGAGTTCACTCGGAGGCCGCAGAGGCCCATTGTGATGCCCATGGGGGTTACCCCAAGCCTATCCCTGCATGTCTTCGAACCATTTTGATTTTCTGGCGAATCCTAGCAGTCCTTCCAGATGAGCTTTCCCCAAGATATCCAGATTCTCGAAGAAATGGTCCCCAAGAAACTTGAGGCGTTTTCCTCGAAGTGCTATACACTCGCAAAGGAAGTGCTGGACGGATTCCTCATCCCTGAAGCTTCTACAGAAATCATTATGTGGGGCTCCGAACCTGGCGGCCATGTGGCCAATGGTCCAGTGTCCCGTTAGTATTCCTGTGAGAAGCCTGACGTTTGACTTTGAAAGCCTTAATAGACTCCTTGTTCTTCGTTCATCGAGCCGTGGCCAGAGTGATCGCGATACCCTGCAGGTGTGAAGGTTTACCCACCTACTGTTGGTAGCTGCCCTGGTCAGTCTCTCGACTTCTGAGGACAGAAATCGCAGGGGGGTTTCACGATTTGGGTCGCTTCCCCGAGCCCCATCTCAGATCCCTTCCTAGCACATTCGCCCGCTTCCTCATTTCCCGGGACACCACAATGTCCCGGTACCCAGTAAAGATTGATTATGTGTTGCTGTAGAGCTTGTAGGGATCTTCGGCATTCTTTAACGCATAACGAGTTAGTCGTTGCCGACCCTAAGGCTTTGATAGCCGCCTGACTGTCAACAACGAAGGCAAGTTTAGATGGAGCTAAGTCAATCATGCCCAACAACCTTGCTGCCATATGGATTGCATATATCTCAGCCTGAAAAACACTGCAGTGGTCTGGGAGTCTATACGACTCCCTCAGAGATAGCTCCTGAGAGAAGACCCCAGACCCTGTTCCGATATCCATTTTGGAGCCGTCCGTGAAGATGGGTATTTCGTCATCGCTGAGAGCAATATTAAATTCCCAGTCACTTCTGTCAGGAAAATGGATATCGAAGTTTCGATTGAAGTCAGTTTCCGTGACCTGATGGTCACAGCGGCTGTATTCCACCCCCACTCTCCCGAGGATTGTGGCGTGACCTTTGCAAGTTATTCACAGCCTGTTAGACGCTCTGAGTCGTAGAGCGCTTTTAGCTGCGATACTTTTAGCATATAGGTCTATAGGTGGAATATCCGGCAGGGTCTCTAGAGATGCCTGGGGCGGAAAGCTTAGAGTCGAGAATTACCCCCAAAAACTTTGCTTCTTTTGACAATTTGAGATTTGCTCCATTGAGGGATGGAGATCGGAAATTGTCTATTTTATATCGCTTGGTGAAGAGAACAAGTTCGGTTTTAGTTGGATTGACCCCTAGGCCGTTTCTTTCTGCCCACCCTGACAGATCTTTAATTGCAGATTGTAGAATCTCGCTGACCGTGGAGAGGAATTTTCCCACGACCAGAATGACCAAGTCATCCGCGTAAGCAACGACCTTAGCGGCTTTCGATGTACGAAGCAGGAATTCGTTTAGCACGAGGTTCCACAGTAGGGGGGATAGCATAGAAAGGATGAGAGGCTGATGGGCCTAAAATCTTTTGCAGTGCTGTGGCCCGCTTTTCCTGCTTTGGGAATGAAGACCACTCTTACCTCCCTCCATGACTTTGGGATGTAGCCTAGGAGGAGATTCGCCCTATAGATTGTCGTTAGCCAGGGGGTTACCGTATAGCTTGTTCGTTGTAGCATGGCTGGAAAGATCCTATCCGGTCCCGGAGATTTGTAGGGTTGGAAGGATCTGATAGCCCAAGCTACTTTGTCTGTAGTGATGATTTCGTCCACTGGACCGCCTTGCCTGTGGGTAGATACTAGGGTGTTCTGTCACAGGAGTTCCTGTGTCCCCTGCGTCACCGCAGCCAGGGAAGTGGACGTCCATAAGGTGTTCCAGTGTTTCAAGGCTGCTTTCGGTGTGCCCTCCTCCTGGCTTTTTAA
>NW_023472408.1:3466-4120 GCF_013731165.1 Rhagoletis pomonella
CAGTGTTTCAAGGCTGCTTTCGGTGTGCCCTCCTCCTGGCTTTTTAAGAAAACCGGGAGGAGCCGGGTTATTCGAGAGGCACCTTCTTAGCCGCGCGGCATCAGTAGTCGTTTCGAGGTCCTCGCATAATTTGGACCACGAAACCTTCTTTTCTTTCTTTATATATTTCTTGAACGCATTGAAGTTGCGACGATATCCGTCCCAGTCCTCCGCGTTCTTAGTGAACTTCTCTTTATTGAAAGCTTTCCTAGCTGCTATCCTGAGCCGCCTTAAATCGGCCGTCCACCACCTTGGGTGTCGCTTAGAAGGTTTGCTCTCGGGAAAGGTTGTTATGTAACATTCATTGAGAGACTTCGTTAAACAGAGGACCGCTCCCTCCAGTTGGTCCGCTGAAATTGGCTCCACCGTGTACGGTGGACTTGCTCCAGACACCAACTGGCTGAATTTGTTCCAATTTGTCCTACGAGGATTTCGATAAGGTTTTAGTGTCTGTCTGCTTAGGTTAATGGAGAATACGATGGACAATGATCAGAAACCGTCAACTCTAGCATTGTTCGAGTTAGTTACAAGAGTTATATCTATAACCTTCTCCCTTATTCTATTGTAGAAAGTGGGGTGATTACCCTTGTTACAGATAGTAAGTTTTGTGGACAA
>NW_023472409.1:0-4119 GCF_013731165.1 Rhagoletis pomonella
TGTCTACGCGAGATCAGCAACCACACGTTCCAACCTATAATTAAGAAAAAGGTTTATTTAATTGAATCTATTGTATTTATCTATTGAATTCTTATACTCACCAATATGTGTTCAAGTTGCAATATGTATTCAGCTGTTCGAAGAAGAAATGTAAACAAAGCGCAAAGGGTTGCCGTGGTTGGACGTATGGATGCTCAAAAATCCCTCAATATTTGTTAATGGCAGCACTTGTTGAAACTGCTGAATACCGAGTGCCAATCGGCACAGCCATTTTTTTAACTACACATCTTTTTTGATACCCGAACAGAAAGGCAACCAATTTGTGCGGAAAAAAGACCTTTTAAAAAAAACTGAACACTTTAAAGAAAATTAATCTTGTAAAAACCTTAAAGCTGAATTATAACCAATAAGTACATTGAACGCAAATAAACGCGAATTCCTGAATTAAACAAACATAAAATAAGGAGTGTTTTATTCCGACGTGCATAAGTGAATACTTTAGCAGGATCCCCGCCGGCGAACAACCAACCCAGCCGATTCCCTGCCAAGAAGCCCCACCGCATAGTCGTAGACCACCAACTCCTGGGAAAGAGCAAAGCAGCCGTCGACAGTTTGGTCCTTCGTCGCCCGTCTAGGAATCAGTGAATCGAGAAGCTCAAGTAGTCTCATACAAAATAAGTACAAGTACCCATATAAATCGTGAGTAAGAAAAGCTCGAAATTTACTAACCCTTTAGATTGCGATAATTGTCAGTACTTATTGTTGGAAAAAACCGTTTTTCAACTTGTTAACTCGGAATATTTAGCTTGAAGGTAAATTGCGCCATTTTTGTTGCCTTTGAAAAAAAAAAAAAAGTTCATACAATTGTCGCAGTCACAAAAAACGGCTAACTGTGCCAAAACGCTAACCCATACATACATATACATACATAATTATTAGCGAATCCCTATACATAGTACATACATTAAAAATATTTGTGCTATCCAGTAGCACACGCACAAGCACACAAAGATCTTACAGTGGGACAAATAGTGGGTTTGAATTATAAATTTCACCACACAGTAGAAGCTTGTTTTTCGTTAAGACCCCAAACAAACCTCCAATCTAAAAAGCGGTTTCACTCTTGCATATACACAAAAAAAATATATATATAATAAATAAATCGGAATCAAATAAATAAGTTTCGAGTAGTTGCATTTGAAATGGTGGGTGCAGCACAGGGGGAAGATAAGTCTAAAAGCCCTGCAAATAAAATCAGTGACGAAGAGAAAATGCAAGGCACCTCTTCCGACTCCCAACGCCCCACACGTGGGGCTGCCAAGATGGTAAAAAAATCCAAGCCAGCACTCTCGTCAACAAAATTCATTTCGGAAACTGACAATTTCTCGGATTATTGCACTCGTTTTCGCTCAACCCACATCCAAGACAACACGGAAGCAGGGCTAGCAATCAAAGACAAAAACATAGATAACTTCTGGAACCGAGTCCAGAGTGCATATGACTTGGTGGTAGAAACTGATGATCAAGATCTCCCTGAAGAGTTTAAAACCTCAGCCTATGCCAAATATAGATCTTGTCTAATCACTTATGAGGACACAAAGGCACAGATTGGTGACCAGCTCCAACTTCTTAAGCAAGTAATCATACCCGCACCTCCAATAAGTACACCACAGCCCCAAGAATGTTTCGGTATGGATCTAAAAGTGCCGCCTTGCGACACAGAAATTTTTTATGGGGGTTATGAACAATGGCCGTCCTTTCGTGACATGTTCACAGCGGTCTACGTAAACCACCCAAAACTCTCAAAAGCTCAGAAGTTGTACCATCTTCGGTACAAAACGCAAGGCAAGGCAGGTCAGATAGTAAAACAATTCCCACTCAGCGACGATAACTTTGACTTGGCATGGGAAGCCCTGAGATCCCGATACGAGAATAAAAGGGTTCTTGTAGATAACCAAATCCGAGTACTCATGAATTTAAAACCCATACTAACGGAGAACAGTGAGGAAATCCAAAGACTGCAGTCATCCGTGAACAACTGTCTCCAAATACTAGCAACCCAACAAGTCTCGACAGAAAGTTGGGACCCCATATTAATTTACCTGGTAACCTCTAAGCTTCCTGAAAATACTGTTGCTTTATGGGAGCAATCCCTGAATTCGCGAAAAGACCTTCCCAGCTGGTCGCAAATGAACCAGTTTCTGACCACTCGGTATGAAGTGGTGGAAAGGGTGGATCAATGGCGCCCCGCCAAATCCCGACAAAATCTTCCTACCACCAACGTCTCTAGACCGCCGCCCCAGCAGAATAAGCCCTTTTTCAAACCTGGTCAACCCCAAACATATCACAATAGATCTTTCGGCCAGGTAAATTCCCATATGGCGGAGCAACAAAAAATATATGGTTGCAAAATGTGCAAAAATTCATCACACACGCTCCAAAGTTGCCTTCGATTCAAAAAACTATCAATCCCAGATCGCAAAAGATTCGTGAGAGAAAATAGACTTTGCGAAAACTGTTTATCCCAAACCCACATGCTTAATGATTGCCCAAGTACAAGAACGTGCTTTCACTGCCCAGAGCGTCACAACACAACGCTTCACAATAATGCACCCCCGGCCCAGAGTTCCAGAACACAAAGAACGACGTCCCAGGTAGCAACAATTTCGTCTAACATTCCCATTATGCAGCCTGCTAGTGAAGTACAAAGCTTAGATAATCATCCCTCTTCCTCAGGTATAACGCACGTACAATCATTTCATGCTGAAAATGACAGTAAAGTACTCCTTCCCACCGCCATTGTATCAGTAGAGCATAGAGGTGACCTCTTCAAGCTAAGAGCGCTAATTGACCAAGGGTCCGAACGCAGTTTCATCTCCGCCAAAGCGCAGACAATGCTGGGGCTTCCATGTCAGCACTCCAGCTTTGAAATCTCGGGGATGGGAGGAGGAGTTGTTCAAACTTCGAACAAGCTCTGCTCACTTATTCTAGTCTCAAACGATCAAAACATAAAAATTAAAGCCAAAGCTATAGTATTACCACGACTCACAAGATTACTCCCAAAATTCCACCTGCATAACGCAGAAATAGAAAAATGGTCTCATCTAAAATTAGCCGACCAAAACTGCCATTCTCCCTCTCAAATCGATCTCGTATTAGGCAGTGATCTCATACCCCGAATAATGCTCGATGGCATCGAAAAAATCTCCCACACCTTGCTGGCACAAAATACTATATTTGGCTGGATACTAAGTGGTCAGATTCCCGAAAAGGTAGCAGCGTATTCCACTCGAGTCGAAGAGGTAGTTGATGTACATCTGGACGTCCAATTAAAAAAGTTTTGGGAACTAGAAGAAGTTCCCTGTACACAACTCCTTAATCCAGAAGATAAAATGTGCGAAGAGTTCTATAAATCCACTACTACTCGTGCAAATGACGGTCGTTACATTGTTCGGCTTCCGTTGAAGCCAACATTCCCAGAAAGTATCTCTCTAGGCCAATCTCGGCGCGCAGCGCTCCAGCAATTTCTTGGGATGGAACGAACCCTGCTTAAGAAAAGAGACCTGAAATCGCAGTATGACAGCGTATTGGAAGAATACATAACTCTCGACCACATGGAAGAAACGAACTCCATTGAAATAGAATCCGAAGGCACCCACTATTCCTTTTACCTCCCTCACCACGCCATCATAAAACCCGAGAAAAGAACAACAAAAGTTCGGGTAGTATTTAATGCATCAAAAAAATCAGATTCTGGTCATTCACTCAACGATATCTTATGCACCGGACCAACTCTCCAACCCGACTTGATGCTTTTGTTATTAAATTGGCGGACCTACAAATACGTTTTCAATGGCGATGTTGAAAAAATGTACCGCCAAATACTCTTGCACCCTGATGACCAAGACTACCAGAGACTCATCTTTCGCTCCTCTGAAAACAGTCCAATAAAGGACTTCAAGTTGAAAACGGTCACCTTTGGTGTAAATTGTGCACCTTTCTTGGCTATACGTACTCTTCACGAGCTTGCCAAAGACGTATCCCTCACCCATCCCAAAGCAACACCCATATTAAAAACCGAAACGTATGTGGACGATGTTTTATCAGGCAGCCATGACC
>NW_023472410.1:0-4119 GCF_013731165.1 Rhagoletis pomonella
ATACGAGCCCGAGTATATTTGGGAAATCCCTCAAGGTTTCGAGGATAGTCGTAACAATTGGTGTCAGAAGTGGGATTGTTAAATAAATCCCGAAGGATAAACTACTGAAAATGGCAAAAATTTAGGATCTAAAGATTGAGGAACTCAAGCAGGAGTTGGAGAACCGAAATTTAGCAACCTCCGGAAGAAAAGTGGAGTTGCCATCACGGTTGCGAGAGGCTATGGAAAAGGAAGGCATCGACGTTGACAAACACGACTTCCATCGTGAGGACGACGAGGCATCCTTGAAAGACAAAGACAAGGAAGAGGTTGCTGGTTCATCGAATGATGTGGAACATACATCAGCGAAGCTTGAAGAGCAGGGAAAGGCTCCTTGTGCGTCAACGGCTATAGACATGAACATGTTGTTGGGTGCCATATCACAGATTTCATCCCAGCTACAAGTGCAGGAAACACGCATGTCATCGCAGTTAGATGAAAAGATTACTCAGCTACAAGAGAATTTATTCAAAAATAATTCGGAACTCAGAGAGAGACAGGATAAAATCGAGGAACGACAAGATAAAATCGAAGCGCTTATTAAGGAAAAACAGGACAAAGTCGAAGCTAAGATGGATGAGCTTGAAGATCGTCTCCGGGGTTTGCAGTTGAGTAGTCCAGCAAATTCGACGAACGCTCCCAAGGTAAAGACTCCATCCTTTGATGGCACTATTCCTTTCCAGGTCTTTAAGCTCCAGTTTGAGAAGACAGCTACAGCAAATCATTGGAGCATTTGGGATAAATCCGCTGCGTTATTCGTCGCATTGAAAGGACCTGCAGCGGAAATTTTGCAGACTATTCCCGACTGTGAAAGGAACAGTTACGATGCGTTGATGAGTGCTGTGGAGAGACGCTACGGTAGCAAGCATAGGAGACAGATTTACCAGATGGAACTGGAGAATCGCTGCCAGAAATCCAACGAGACTTTACAGGAATTCGCCTCTGAGATTGAAAGGTTGGCTCATTTGGCAATTGGAGACGCATCTGGTGAGCACCTCGAAAGGGTAAAAATCCAGAGGTTCATTTACGGAATGCGGGACGTGTATACCAAGCGAGAGACGTACGCGAATCCAAAGCCAACATTTGCTGAAACTGTCTCGTATGCTCAGACGCGTGAAACGGCGGCGCTCCTAAGTAGACCAGCCAACAAAGCACATCGCGTGGAAGTGAAAACACCGGACGAGACAAATCAAATGCTGAAGAAGATTATCCAACTGCTGGACGAGAAAAAGCATGGCTCTGACCATGATTCAATAATACAAGGTTAGATAATTATTGACAGCTGCGGTTTGACACTCCCTTACAAAAGGTTGCATTTACGAAGGACGGAGAAAGGGGAATAATGAAATCTCTTGTTGCGAAAAAGGTAGTAGAAAAGTACGCAAAGTAGGCAATTAGTAGTCAAATTCCTTTTGTAAATTCTAATGTATTTGCAGGAAATCTGGCATTTTAAACGAAATGTTGAACGTAATATTGATATATCTACGTGAATTACGCAATTTATGTGCTATTTAGCTGTATAAAAACTACTAAATGACTCAAAATTAAGATAAGACTACTATGAGATTGATGTAAACATCCAATTTAAAAACAGTTTATGTTTTCATCAGTTAAATATGCTTCATATGCATACACAAATAAACATATTGCACAAAAGCTTATACTTCTATTTCACACCAAAGGTACACTGTTTCCATGTAAATTTGCAAAGAAGCAACACGGTGCCACTGCTAAGGGAGCGGTGCGAGAGAGACAACTGTCAGTTTATCGAACCTTGTATTATTGTAATTCCAGTGGGCTCAACAATTCAGCAGGCGCAAACGCAGGGCTGAGGGAGACGAATCCAACTCCAATCAGTCGTTAAACTAAAACGTGCCAGCAGGAAGGGCCGCGTGCTGGCTCCAGAAGTTGAAGGGCCCATAATCTCCGTCTCACAAATTGGCCGGAATGCGAGCAACCTCACTATTGGTGGATGTGTGAATGGGCGGGACCGAGTGCTGACAGTGGATACTGGAGCGACACATTCCATTATTCGGCCGGATTTGGTCACTTTTTATTAGAAGCCACTACCTGGAGCAAAGCTGCAGACTGCAACTGGTGAATGCACCCAAGTGTTAGGAGAAGTACCATGCGAGGTAATAATCGACGGTTGGGCCTCGTACACTAAGTTTATAGTGGCAGACATTGTGGATGAAGTATTCATCGGCGTGGATTTCTTACTTGGCCAAGGCATGAAGATTGACCTCCACAGAATGATCCTGACAGATCGTCACAGGAAAGTGCCACTTAGGGTTGGTTCATGATTCAATAATACAAGGTTCGATAAACTGACAGTTGTCTCTCTCGCACCGCTCCCTTAGCAGTGGCACCGTGTTGCTTCTTTGCACATTTACTTGGAAACAGTGTAGCTTTGGTGTGAAATAAAAGTATAAGCTTTTGTGCAATATGTTTATTTGTTGATGCATATGAAGCATATTTAACAGATGAAAACATAAGCATTGGATGTTTGCATCAATTTCATAGTAGTCTTATTTTAATTTTGAGTCATTTTGCATTTTTTATACAGCTAAATAGCATATAAATTACGTAATTCACGTAGGTAAATCAATATTACGTTCAATATTTCGTTTAAAATGCCAGATTTCCTGCAAATACATTAGAATTTACAACAGGAATTTCACTACTAATTGCCTACTTTGCGTACTTTTCTACTACCATTTTCGCAACAAGGGATTGCGTTCTTGCCCTTTCTCTGTCTTTCGCAAATGCAACCTTTTGTAAGGGAGTGTCAAACCGCAGCTGTCAATAATTATCTAACCTTGTATTATTGAATCATGGGGTTGGTTACGACAGCCAGTACTGCAGCAGACGGTTAGAAGAAGTGTCGACAATTCCACCCGAAACGGAAGCTGTTAGTTGGGCGGAGGTTGGCAGTGATGGAGACGGAGTGGTTTCATCAGGAGAAGGAAGCGGTTCACTGATACAGGAAAAGCGTGACGGTTCCGCTAGCTCAGTGAAGAAGAGGTCGCAACAAGGAAGTGGTCATGGCAAGCCCGGCAGTGTTTCCGGCAGGAGGAAAGCCACTGAACCACGTTGCAATGGTGATACGCCGGTGGCCGGAAATGGAAGCGGCTGTGAAAACAGTAGGCGCGCTTTGAAGTATCCCGAAAAAGGTGGTCGGAAAAGGCGAGCAATTAAGCCGAAAGCCAAGGTTGAGATTACACATGCCCGGTCAATGAAGTTAGCATCGGCGGAAGAGCGAGATACGAAACGACGGCGGAAGTTTCAGCGTAAGGATCCGGATGTAGCAAGATGTGCTAAAGGCAGTGCAGCACGAAGGCGGGAGTCTGGGTGTCATGGACAGATGATGCGGCATAGATCTGGCGAAAAGGGTGCCCATGAGAAGAGACATGGTCTGGTCACCACCAGTGGCCGGCAGAAGCACGACCATGTGAGATGGTGCACCACCGGAGATAAGCTGGAAGCAATATCCAGTAACGCATCGAGCCGAGAAGAGCTACAGGAAGGTGATTCGGTGTTGTTGCACATGCCGCAGCCGAAGAAAGGCTTCACCTCTGAACAACATCGTAACTGGAAAGGTCCATATAGGATTGACAAACGGCTGAAGGACGCAGTGCATCGAATCCAGACAATGGGGAGACCGAGGACAAAGATGAAAGTGGCCCACTTGGAAAGACTTGCAGCGGTTGGAGCGGCAAGTGTGTCTGATCGGGACGAACAACAACACAAAGCGAACAACGAGAAATAGGCAGAATGTTCGAGGAATGACGTAGAATGTTACACAAAGAGAAACGTCAAGTTGGATGAACACTGCGAACAGCGAGAGAAAGAGAATGAGCGATAAACTTCAGAATGTTCTAGAGTTGCCACAAGTGTATATAAGGGCGCCGCCACAGCGGAGTTGAGACAGTTACAAGTCAGCAAGCTACAAGTAAAGTGAGCGGAGAATTGAGTTGCGAATAAGCAAGCTATAAGTTTAATTGTGTTAACAAGTAGTAAAAGCAAATAAAAAGCTTTAACAAGTATTGTAAAGTGTTTTTACTGTATTAGCAAGTATTG
>NW_023472411.1:0-4119 GCF_013731165.1 Rhagoletis pomonella
TACATGCATATGTTACATTCTCTTAAATGTCATTAATATTGAAGAGTCCATATTAAGAATTATACATATGTATGAGCTAATTTAAACTGAGATTATATTGTTGAGTTAGGTTAGGTGACCATGTGGACTCACCACATGGTACCTATGAATATGATCTTTAATAGCTAACACGATTAAGTACGTACTTATGTACATACATAAGTGTGTACAGTAGGGCGGGTCGATTTAAAAATCGCTCATTGCTCTGTGAAAATCGTATTCTAGGGATCAAAATAAGAAACTTTGCCGAAGGAACCATACCTCTAAAACGAATTCTGATGTCCCCCAATTTGGGTCGAACTTTTGGGTAGGGGCAAATTTTGAAAAATCCCACTTTGACTCATTTAGAGTGCTCCAATCGAGTCCAAATGTATGACCGACCCCCACTAACTTTGGACGGCCGATCCACCCATGCCAGTGGCACACCCCCTGGAACTTCCCTGGGGGGTTCCCCATACAATCATTTCAAAAAATCACCATTTTTGGCCTTTACATGAAAAAATCAGCTAAATGGCTATGTTTTTTCTTTATTTTTATTTATTTATTTATAATAATATTTATTATTTATTTATAATAATATCTATTTTTTCTCTTAAGAAATTTATTTAGTCAGAACATATGTAAATGAAAAAATTAATTTAAGTGAGTTATAGAAAAGAAACTGAAAAAAAATTATTGTTTGAAGTCTTTTTTACTTTCAAGTCTGGGCAATTTCGCACGGGTCTCTAATGTCGTCGCCATAACAGCCTCTACATTTTCCGGTATAACCCGTTTGGAAACGCTAGCTAGCAATTGAACATGTCGTTCCGTTCCTTGTATGTGTGATGGAATTTTTGGATCATTAAACGCTGGATCATCTTGATTTAAATATTCTTTCAATGTATCCTACGGAATGCTTCGCGTGAATGGTGGTTCAAATACGATATTTATATCATTCAAATTGATCATTTCCGTATAACTTGTGCAATTAAAGTTTATATCTGGTTTTTTATAAACTCTAAGTTCCATTGGCTCGTCAACATCGGTTCGATAGCGTAGAATTTTCTTGATGGCACAGTCGCGCTTTTCTTTGCTATCATCAAACAACATTGATAACAAGATATTTCCCGAATGCGCATAATATGAATTATCTTTAATTATTTGATTGACAATTTTGCGTAAACGAGGTTCTAGAAATCGTGACCAACCAATGAACTTGAAAAATAATGCACTGCCGTACACGACAGAGCTGTAATACTTGATATTGAAGTACATTGGCACATAACATTTAATTATAAATTCAACCAGAATTCTTAAATTTGCATCTGGATTTTCCGTTGTCACATATAATCGCAATAATCTAACGGCCTTGGTGAGCCACCGAGAATGTACAATTTTCCCTGGTTTGATGTTAGCCAGATCCACCGGAACCACGCCGCTAGAAATTGCATGGGCCATGTCGTATAAGTACTTCGAATCGGTGGAAAATTCAATTTTTTCTGGAGCAGGGGGCATATTTTGCAACTCAATTTTCTGGAAGCCGTCCACCACCTGAAAATATATAATAATAAAATAATTAAAAATGGTTGACAATTATAATAAATGAGTGATAGCAATAACTTACCGGAAGAGTTTCACAAGTTTCGACGGCTCAGTTTTCCGGTTGCTGATCTTGGTCCAGTGCTGGTTGATTTATCCAAAGCTTCAAACAAATGCCGAAACGGAAGTTCGTTGAAGTGTAGAAGGCAAACGAACCAATGGAATGGTCTTTTTAACAGCAATTCGAATCGTCGTATAATTCCACCGTGTGGGCCAGTGTTTGTTGGCTCACCGTCAGTGCATATTCCAATTAATGCATCCAGTGATATATTTTTATCGTTGAAAAAACCATTTAATTTGGTTGTTTTGTATTCAGCGGTTTCATGTTCCAGTCTTACGTAACCAATCAATTCGGAATTGGGTTCTCTCAAAATAACAAGATGAGGTTCTTTTACCATCCTAGTATGATACTTCTCATCAATTTTATCTATCGTTAAAGTATCATCTTTTCTGCCATCGAATGAAAACGCTAACAAATTGGTATCATCTAAGCGTTTGCGAAGCACTTCTTGTCTGCATTTCTTTTTTTCTCTGCGAACTTTCGATTTATCCATGATGAGAGGTTTCCCATGCTTATCTTTAATTATAAAATCTTGCAAAAGAGCGGTTCCCAATGCTGATGCTACTCTGTCACATACCAAGGCAAAGTTAAAACAATCGTATCTCTCTGTGTATTGTGAACTTGTGCTTCTATCCATATCTTCTTGAACCGGTGGCGGTGCGTATGTTGAATCATCGGGATCTTGGTATGTTGGCATTGATGGCATAGACGTTGCTCCTTGCTCTTCAGTTTCCATCACAAATGCATCCATTGTTAGTCTTCTCTGATTATGTTGATCGTGCATGAACTCTTTGAGGCGTTCGGGAACCCAGCCGCATGCACATGGAGCTGCCTTCAAATCGCATTTACATGTTCCAATGTAAAAAACTGTTTCCAGAGATTTTACATACTCTGTAAATTTTTGGGTGTTGTTTCTTCTCTTGATTTGCTCTTGATACTTGTCAAGCAATTTATTCAATTTATTAAATACACTTTTTTTCAGCATTATTTCCATACCAAGTTTTTCCCAAATTCCAATCAACTTATCTTGTACTTGAATAGTGAATGATTTATGGGAAAACTTTTTTTGTTCTGTTTTAGCACGTTCGCTTAAGTAAAAATAATATCTCAAGATATCCAGATGGGTTGGTAAATTAAGATCAGTTAAATCAGTAGACACACCCAAAACAGTAACATCATGCTTGGCTATATGACTCATTGGGTTTTCGATAGTTGTTGATGTAGTTGCTTCATCTTGCGGTGTAGAGGATGGTGGATTCATTGTAAACTTTTTGATTTGGAATGGTCACTTCACTTATTATTTTTTTTGAAATATTTTTTTATCTGAAATTAGCACTTCACACTTTGGGTTCTTCACAAAAACTGTTGCGTTATATATGGTCTACGAGACGAGGTAATAAGAATGAAATGGTAATTTCAATTCTACCTGCTGTGTCTTGTGGTGGCTTAAAAAAAACAACACAAGCAATTTTCCGATTTGCAATTGTGTCACAGTGATACCTTCATTTTTTAAAACGGTTGAATAAAAAACCCACACAACTATGTTTACGACATGCAAATGCATCACAGTGATGCCTTGGTTTTAAAAGGGTTGTAAAAACGCTAATTTCTAATGATTTTTTTTAATTTCTTTTCTATTACTAAGTTAAATTCATTTTTTCATTTACATATGTTCTGACTAAATAAATTTCTAAAGAGAAAAATAAACTCCAAAAAGAAAAAACATAGGCATTTCGCTGATTTCTTCATGTAAAGTGCAAAACCGGCGATTTTTTGAAATGTTTGTATGGTGAACCCCCAACGGGGTTCCAGGGGGTGTGCCACTGGCATCGGTGGGTCGGGCCTCCAAAGTTAGTGGGGATCGGTCATACATTTGGACTCGATTGGAGCACTCTAAATGGGTCAAAGTGGGATTTTTCAAAATTTGCCCCTACCCAAAAGTTCGACCCAAATTGGGGGGCATCAGAATTCGTTTTAGAGGTATGGTTCCTTCGGCAAAGTTTCTTATTTTGATCCCTAGAATATGATTTTCACAGAGCAATGGGCGATTTTTTTGCCTCCCCACAAATCGACCCGGCCTAGTGTACAGCTTTCTAAAGTATGCAAAACGAACGTAAATATAAGAGATAAGTAGAAAGAACCTAATTTGGAACTAAAAGCATGTGGTTGAAATCTATGTAGTTATTTCAATATTAAAAAAAATATTAACCTTATCACATAAGGATTTAAGGTAAGTATTTAGCAGGTAAGTACATAATTATTAATTTCTTAATTCATTTAATTCATTATTTTATCCATTATAAGGCCCATTCTTTTGCAACCGAGCTACAAAAGAACACTCGCTTAAATAACGAAATACACGCAAAGCAACAACACAAACTCGGCTATTTATCCGAGTTCAGCCAGGCCGGTTAAAACATACGCGACCTGAAGAGTAGTGT
>NW_023472412.1:0-4118 GCF_013731165.1 Rhagoletis pomonella
AGCACAAAAGTCAAAAATACACCAAAATATTTTGTGTATTTTTTACACCGGCGTGATATACATTTTCAATATAAAAAATATGCTATTTCTAAGCGCAGTTTTTGAACAGTTTATTTCGATTCAGTGTAAAAGTTATACCGCTTTTTCGTGCATTATTTACACCTACCGTCAATTTTTTTTACTAATTTTCGGCATATATATTATGCCAGTGGTATACAAGTTTTCTTGTTTCTGGAACATAATATAAACTCCGTTGGTGTAAAATACGTATTGGTATTGGCTCAAATCATACACCATAATGGTAAAGAATTTACATCATATTCTAGCATAAATATATTTTCATGTGTGTGAAGAGTACAAAAGGATTCGAGGAATAAAATTTACTACTAATCAAATTTAAAATTGACTCAGACATAAAATTTACACCGAAGCTCTTTTTTAATCTGCGCGACTAGGAATTCTTTTTATAAATCTCAGCATTCCTTTTCGTAATATGCGGGCAAGAAAATCGCGAATATATATGAATGTGAGTTCCTAATTTAAAAACGAGGTTCATTCTGTCGAGTGAATTTCGGTACTACCCCTCTAAAACTCGTGCGCCTCAAAATGTATAAGGATTTGAAGAATTTTAAATAAATCTGGGAAAACTTATATTTTGAAAGCAATGAATTTTTCGCCATTATTAAATTTTTAAGAGATGCGCTGTTTAAAAAATGTTCGAAAATACACATAAAGTGGCATAGTTGAGCCAATGTACATAATGAAATTGTTAAATTAGTTAAATAATAGTCATACAGCTTTAATATGGCATCCAGCTGAGTTTGAGTATTAGACTAAGTTTACAACCTAACATATTAGCGTAGCGAGAATACACAAAAACCGCTTCTAACCAACATTTACACAGTCTTTGGTGTTTACCGCTGTGCAAGCAAATAAAAATTATGCAGTTTGTTAAAAAAAGCTTTTTCTCATACTTAAAGCCCAAATAAATAAAAAATATACATATGTACATATTTATATAATACATTAAACATATCTTCTACTGCTATTATATACAATACAATATGCTTAAGTTTCGCTATAAATTGTCAAAGGGTTGTGGAAACAAAAAAAAATATATTAGGGGAATCCCTACATAGCAATGTATCACACGTTTTGTTGCTTTCCCAACATCAAAATATGTGCTAGATTGGTACGTAGCAACTTTAAATCTAAAATGCTACTCATCGTAAACTCCCCTATTATAAAAAATTAGTCGTGTATAATTTTGCTGCAATTTAAACACTAGCTACTTTTTAATCGCCAGCGATTATGCTGGCGAAGAAGTTTCTTTGGATTGAGCGATTTCCATTGCATCGCATAACGCTATTACTCTAGGTTGTGAACTTAGCCTTACTTTTATAATACTTTGAAAATATGGTCGTCGTTGAAAACTTACACAGATTCTTAAGTTTGGTACAAAAATATTTACCAAGCCAAGAACGGTGTATTTATTTTGCCCTAGACACAATTCAGTTTGAGAATTTGGTATAAAAAATGTTTCTTGCCAAATGAACACAGTTGACAGAAGTTTAAGCGCCTACCACACGTCCATTATTCGAACGCGAACGTATACATTTCAACATGTTTTGTTAACGTTCGCGTACGAAAAGAAGAAATCAAATCAGCGTTCGCCTATGTTATGTAGAAAAAATTGTCGCTGTTGTTCGTACTCATATATACTATGCAACTTATAGCTGCATTGATGTTGAATCATTAGTACCCAACCAAACTTTAAGCGTGTAGGGGTGCCTTATTGATGCATATTTCACCACTGGTGTATTAAATATACCATGTTACCACTCGACAATATTTTTAGGAACAAAAAATCCTACCAAATCAGTTTCCAAACTACCAATTTTTTTTAATCATCAGATATTGATATTTTATTTCGTTTCTGATTTTACTTCATGCAAAAGTATGAATCTTTGATATTATTTAAATTTATATCAATTATTTTATGTCTAAAATGTAAAAAAATACAATCGATATAAACATTTTATATTTGGTAACAAAAAAAATGTATTACTGTGCTCGCGCAATTTTATTTTTATTTATTTGTTTTCATTTAACCATGATGCAATAAAATTACGGAATGTCAGCAACATAATCTTAATATTTCGGTACGAGTTTTAAGCCATTTTAGCACGCTTTCAGTACGCTTTTCTACTTTCACATCACCATTGCATTACCGCCATTCAACAAAATTTATTTAAAATTTTTACAAATGTTCTAATAAAAGAATACTATGCAACAACAGCTCAATGCATTTTTGACATTTCGAATAGGATTTATTTTCTATTATAACTTCAAAACTTTGATAGGATTGCAAAACATCTTTAAAATTTGGAATCGGAAATCCAAATCGATGAGAAATCAATTTCGAACGAAACCAGAACAGCCCTGAAATGAAACCACCAATTTATCAAAACGGTAACACTGATAGCAGCTCTACTTGTGGTATGTATAATAAGCTCATATTAAAAGAGGCAGCGTATTATAGGGCATTCGCACGAGGCGATTTTACAGGCAACAAAAGTTGAATGCGGAGTTGAATGAGAAGTTGAAAGTGAAAAAGTTGCTATCCCTATTCAGACGAGGCGATTTTCAATTCAACACGAATAGTTATTTACATTATTTAAAATGAATTTAAATCGCAAAATTTTATCAATTGGCGTAAATTTGGTAAGCCAAGCGTTCGTAGAAGTGCTTTTAGCGAAGCTGAAAGATAAAATAAGAGTAAAAAGTAGAAAAGAAGAAAAAGTATGTATACAGACAGTGTTGGCATTTTTGGTACAATTGTACTTGTTTGATACAATTTCATTTACAATATACTTTCCTACTACGCAGTACTTTTTAGTACAATTTTGTAATCAATACTAAATATATATAGCTCTGAAAATTCACAGCAAGAAATTTTTTGTGTTCTCTTTGGTTCGCCTGTTCGTATTTACCTTTGTAATTTTGAAAAATGGCTTCAACGAACCAGTATAATATAGCCTAGTCAAATTTTTAAAGAAACTTTTCGATACTAAGTTTTATTAAAACAAAATGTCGAAGTCAGCTTCATATAGAAACAAAGTCTTCGTTAGTTATAAGAAGAGATTTTCGTAAATATAATACCTTTACGGCACTCACATATTGACAAGATTTTACTATTTATTTTATTATTCTTTAATTTTAATTATCTGTTTATAAAATATAATGTATTCTTTAAGAAAAACTGTACAAACCTAAGATTAAATCTTCGCGAAACATCCAAAAACCAACATACTTTCGTAAAAATTTCGAGCTTTATTAATATTCTTTAGTTTTTAGCCCATTCAATTTTAGTATAATAAAGTTCAAGTTTAAAGTAGCTGGGACTTACCGTTGAACTTGGCATTTTTTTGTCGACGATGTCAGCCATTTTCTTCCATACGAAGTGTGTCCGATGATTTTTTTATATGGAGAAAACTAGCAACACCTTCATCAAAGAAATCTTAAAAAACTTAGTTATATGAAAATTTAATGGGCTAAAAAACCGCACGCTCAAAATAAATCTAGGAAATCGAATTAAAAAGCTCGAAATTTTTACGAAAGTGTGCTGGTTTTGTTTAATGTTGCACAAAGTTTGAACCTTGAATTTGTACAGCTTTTCTTAAAATATAAACCGTATTTTTACAAAACATAATTAAAATTGAATACTATTAAGATAACTGGTCAAATCTTGTCGTAAAGTTTTGATAACCACTTGAAATGCTATTAAAATGTCAAATTTTAGTACTGAATCCAAAGGAAAATGTCTTTTTATCCATTAATAATAACTTAAATATGCTTTTTGTTAAGATGTATACCTCAAAATGTGTGCATACATATTTGCGTTAAATGCAGTACATGTGCACGTGGAATCAATTTGTAAAAGTGTAGACTACGTAAACGTATGTACATAAACAATAAAACTTTCTCATGAATACCATAAATTCATTGGTCTTGTAGGGAATGTACTAAGAAAATATATGAGCGAATTAAAAAGTGTATACAATTTATAGCCGAAAAGTACATTTTTTGTATAGATTTCGTACTGAAGGAACAATTTA
>NW_023472413.1:0-4118 GCF_013731165.1 Rhagoletis pomonella
AGATTAATATATTATTTAATATAAGTCCACCTTGACACACATTACACGCTTTTTTTTTTTTTTTTTTTTTTCTTACATATGCTTACTTGTAGTTTTAACAGGCAACCACTCTTAACTGTTACTTGGATTACCAGCCATACTTTTGCGGTGGTCTTACAGAACGACCAGAGCGTGTTCTATAATGGCCTCTAACTTCTGGTTCAGGGATTGCCCCAGACTCACTACCCATGTTTGCCTCTGACTATTCACTTTCAGCAGTTTCATAATTCGATGGTGAGTTACGATGGCCTTCATTCTCATGCTCCACTGAAAGTTTAGGTTCATCCGCAATTACAGTATTTATGGGGTTTGTAGTGGCTGTGTGGTTATTGTTATAATTCTGATTGGTATAATTATTATTTTGGTTAACAATACAATTCGGATTATTATAATTATTGCTCTGGTTATATACTAATCTCTTATCTGGTACGATTTGAATCTCTGGCAGATTATTCCTGCAACCCACTTTAATATTTTCTTCAAGAACGAAATCACTAGCATTAAAATCGTCATTATTTGTTTTAGCAATGAATCTGCGATTACGCCTAAAATAATTATCAAATGAATCCTTAATGATATATGAGCGGTCGTTAACTGTCCCAGTAATTTTTCCGTAATGCCATTCCTTTCCATTCTTTTTAAAAATTACTAAGTCACCCGTACTCAATTTTGGCAGCGACTTTGCGTTTCGATCATAGTAATACTTCTGCTTTTCTTTTTTCCTATTAATTTTATTTTGAATGATCTCTTCTTTCACGTTGTTTCTGATGAGCATCTTTTCCGATACTGGCAATTTCGTTTTAATTAGTCTACCAAAGAACAACTCTGATGGAGTGAGACTCATACTTGCAACAGGCGTAGTATTGTTTCCATGATTCTATACTGAAATTTATCGACTTCATTGGTCTCATAGCAACGTTTTAGAATATTTTTGGCGATCGCGACTCCTTTCTCAGCCATTCCATTACTCTGAGGGTATCTTGGACTCGAATATCTAAACTGAATATTGAATTCACGCGAAAACTTTTCAAACTCCGCAGAGTTAAAAGGGACATTATCACTCTTGATGTTCGTAGGATACCCGATTAAGTTGAAAATTGAGCAAAAAGCATTAATAATATGTCCGGACGTTTTATTGTTAACTCTTGTTGCAACCAAATAGTTAGAGTAATAATCATAAATCGCGATGTAGTCACGACCAGCATATTCAAATAAATCCGCTGAAGCAATATGGTATGGGTATCTTGGATTAGACTCTTGGGTCAATGGTTCTTTTTGATTATTCCGTTTGAACTGTTCACAAATGTTGCATGACGCAATCAACTCCTTTAACTGTGTGCTCATTCCTGGCCAAAAATAAAGCATTCTTGCTCTTGCCAGTGTTTTCTCAATTCCAAAATGTGGCGCATGCAACCACTTTGCCATTTTTTCTTGCATTTTTGTTGGAATAACCAGTCGATGGTTCTTGAACAATAGCCCGTTTTCAAAATGCAATTCTGATTTAATTTTATTGTAAATCCGGCAAAAGTCATTTAGGTGTCGATACGCTGGCCAACCCTTTCTCACATATTCACACACTCGTTTGAGATTTTCATCTGATTCTAATATTTGTTTGTAATAGTCATGGTTTTCCTTTGAAACACACACTGATTTTGTTACTGAGTGAATAACGGTACTCAGCTCCGATTCTTCCGAGCCCATGTCCAATGATGCACGGGATAAGCAGTCAGCTAGCAACATTTCCTTACCTGGTTTATAAACAATTTTCATCTGTGGGTATTTTAGTAACATCATGAACATTCGTTGCAATCTCGGTGTGACAGCATCAATATCACTTCCAGTGGTTTGTGATCACTCTCAACCACGAATGGTCGTCCATAAATGAAACTATGAAAACGTTTGCAAGCAAAAACCACAGCCAAAAGCTCCTTTTCAATTTGCGCTCATTTCTGTTCACTTTTGGTTAAGGTTCGGGATGCAAACGCGACCGGATGACCCTCTTGAAGCAAACCCGCTCCCAGCCCATCTTTAGCCGCATCAGCCTGAATGACAACTGGTTTTTCCGACTCAAAAGTCCTCAAAACCCGGTTTGATGTAACAAGTTTCAATAAATTATTGAATTCCGCCTCTTGCTTTTCGGTCCATTCAAAGGGGGTATCTTTCTCAGTTAATTTTCTCAAGCTGGCTGTAAGTTTGGACAGGGTTGGGATAAATTTTCCCAAATATTTCAACAATCCCATGTCATCAAGTTTTGGCTTAAGTTTTTTAACTATTGAATCCGGAAAGCGCTTTCTATAATGCACAACCGGCTTTGCATTTTCATCCAAATATAAAGTAATTTTCCCTGGTATTTTCCCAAGCCCAGTGAATACATCACTGTTCTCATTTACAAACTTATCTCGTTCATTTGGAAGCCTCACTGAGTCAACATCCACTCTTCTAATCAATTCTAACCTAATGCATGTCTCAAGCCCAAGTATCGGTTCAAATGAATCATCAACAACTATAAATTCTACCTTTTCTCTGAGATCTTTTAAATCAAATAGTTCAATTTTAACAATACCATAAATTCTGATTTGTTTATTGCTGTAATCAAATACACAAAAGTCTTTTCGTTCAGTGCTCATTTTTAAATTCATTGCTTTAACTATTTTTAATGGAATGCAGTTAACGTCCGCTCCCGTATCAATTTTGAATTCAACTTCCCTATTTCCTACTAGGTAGGCTTTCGTCCAGCGTTTTACATGTTTTCCCACTGAGTTTACTCTAAAAATATTATTTTTAACACTAAGTATAGATCTTAATTTAAAGTGTTTTTCCATTGTGTTACCTGACAATTCGTCCCAGCGAACAGTATCGACCCGTTGCCTTCCATTTGGTTTTGATTCCTGTTTACCTGCTTCCGATTTGTTTGCCTTTTTACGACACATTCGACGAAAATGACCTTTCTTCCCGCATGAACACATGAATTCTCTTGCTGGACATTTGCTCTTGTGATCCGAATTCCATTCACCACCACAATTAAAACAAAAACGCCGATTTGTTACGTTTATTGCGTTTACTTCGTCCTTTTCTTTGCTTGCTATTGATGCTACTGCTGAAATTGATTGCTTTGATGCCAAAATGTCTTTATTCGCGTTTACGGATTCAAATGTTTTGCACATTTCCACCACTCTTTCAAGATTTTCATCGCGCCCATCAAGCAATTTCAGCTGCAGCTTCCTATCACAAACTCCAGTAATGATGCGATCTCGCAGCATTCGATTTTCATACGATGCTCCACATATGCAGTTGTATTCACATCTTTCAAGTTGGACACGAAGTTCCGTTAAAAACTCATTGAACGGTTGGCGCTCCTTTTGACTCATGTTGTTAAACTTGTATGATTCCATTGTCACATTCTTCTGTGGTAGACAATGATTGTCGAATGCTTGCAAAACCTCTTCCAACGATCGTTGCTTTATTTCAGTCACTCCATGTTCAGCTTCGGTGTCCGTAGCCGGTATCATTCGTTGTGCTGTGAATGTCCCCAACAATGAATGTTGTGACCCGTCATTTGGAAACAACGTATTGTAGATATTGGCACCTTTTGTACCAATAAGCCAAAGAAACGTAGCTATTTTTGTTGATTCCGGCTGTAAATATTTATCTTTCGCGATCATGTAAACTAAAAAGTCACGTTTCCAATTTTTCCACTCCAATGACAAGTTTGAACGGATTGTTCCCTTAATTCTTAATTCTCTCCGTGTATCAGCCATTTTACATGAGGTTGAAAAAATCCGACGAATGCGATGAAATCCGTGAAATTTTGCTTGACGCCTTCTTATCTGTTGTTGTCTTATTCCGATGAATGCTCTTTCGTAGCCCGATGATTTGGTGCCGTTGCTGATATTTTTTGATGAAATTAAAGTTTTATGGCGAACGGCACTTGTAACAGCGATGGATCCGTAAAATTCTGCTTTCTTCGATCCTTATGGTTTTGTTATGAACACTTTTCTCGTCAATAACAGGTTCGCTCTTATTCTGACACCATGTCACGTTCGTGCGTTGTTTAATAAAATTAATAAATGTTTATTTTA
>NW_023472414.1:0-4118 GCF_013731165.1 Rhagoletis pomonella
TAATAATTATTTTATGATTTTTATTTTTTCGCGCAGAGATTATCATTAATTTTGAGTTTTATTTTTCCACTTAAAAACAATGATAATTAATAAAATTGAAAAGGCCATACAGACGCAACCTACTGAAATTTTTACCTGAAAAGTTTGGGTCTTATTCCTCTTATAAGGGTGCGGCTACCTCTCAAAAGGATACGTCGGTAATCACGCTTAGGATACTATCGATATTGAGTAAGCATCGATACTGAGGGTATAAAAATGAGTACTTTAATACTCGATACCTTATTTGGTGATTTTACTCGATACTTTGCAAAGTACTCGTAGTATCGAATACTTTTTAAAAAACACCATTTTTAAATTTGTTCTTCCTTTGGCAACCCAATTTTCTTTGCTTATATGGATTACTATCATTCAATTTTGTCCATCACTTAAAATAAACTGAAATTTCGTGTAGTCTGTTGCATAACATAAACCAAATAAGTTAAAGTTTAATGGCCTTTTTCATAAAAAAATAAAGTGGGTTTAAAGAGCTTAATAAAATGGCACTTTCATACATTTTTCAGTTTATAAAACTTTTTTACTTTTTATCAATAAGGCCATAAAACTTTAAGCAAAGTTCACGAAAATGGAGAATTTTTAGAAACTTTTTGGGTATTTTAACCTATTCAACTTTACGTATAGCCTACTACCGTTGACTTTTAATTCAAACTTGCACAAAGTTTACAAAAATTCTTAATAAAATTTGAAATTCGTGAAAGTATATTTCTGTTCGTATGGAATAGTAGCCTATGGCGGGAAACTTCCATTCATCCTTTAAACGAAAAGGAATTTTTTGATGAGACTTAATAAGAATATTGACTTGCTAGTATAGGAACTATTTCTTGCAAGTTTATTTGCCAAAAGTTCTTCAACGGCTCGGCGCCAGTGAGTCATTCGCAATCGTACGCTGCGAATGCCGTATTATACTAAAGCCCGCCTTTCGACTAAGCTACTATTCCATATGAACACAGATATATATATATGTACATTTAACGTTAAAATTACATCTAACGTGAAAGTTAGTTCTGCAATGAAATAAAAATCAAAAATTTAAAATTTTATTGTTTTAATTTCAGGAAATAACTAGATACGATTAAAGAATAAAATAATTTTAGTATCACAAAAAACGTATTTTAATGAGTCCGATACTGAGTAGTATCGATACTTTTTCCCTGATACTTTTAGATTATCGATACCATGAGCTCGATGCCAGAATGAGTACTCAGTATCGATACCAAAGTCTGAAATTTCGAACCCTAATCACGCTGGTATAGTTTTTGAGTTGCTTAATAATCATTATACTTAGTGATTCCATGAAAAAGGCCAAATCCTGAAGGACAATTGAGAAAGGCAATGCACTTGCAGAAAACGAGGCATTTAAAAAAAAAAAGTGTCAAAATAATTACCACTTTCTCACTAAATTTATTTAAAAATTCAAGCCACCAGAGATACCTTTTTTTAAGAAAACACAAATTAATTTTTTTTTTATGCAATCCAGCACAGCTACCTTAATACAGTCAGTCAATAAAGTTTAGGTACAACGATTTTTTTACAATACAGCAACTATTTTTTAAATATTTTAGTTTTCGGTAATTTTTTATAAAAATATGGTCAATTATACAACAAAATCCCCAAAAATCAGAGTTCCAAACCTTGTGCAAAATTTAAGAAAATTCTGCAAAATTTCATTAAAATAATTCACTTTCTCTTTACGCTCTCTAGAAAAAGTTGAGTTTTCAGTTTTTTAATCCATTCAATTTTAGTATAATGAAGTGCAAGTATGAGGAAGCTAGGACTTACCAAACAACAAAAAAAATATTGCTAAATATGAATGGTAAGTCCTAGCTACCTCAAACTTGCACTTTGTTATACTAAAATTGAATGGGCTAAAAAACTGCGTACTTAACTTTTTTCTAAAGAGTGTAAATTGCAATATTTGGATGGAAATTTGCGGAGTTTTCTTTAATTTTGCATAAGGTTTGGAACTCTGATTTTTGGGGTTTTTGGAGTAGAACTAATCATATTTTTATAAAAAATTAGGGAAAAACAAAATATTTAAAAAATAGTTGCCGGTATTGTAAAAACTTCCCTGTACCTAAACTTTATTGACTGACTGTATATCTTATTTAAGTACGACAAAAACTTTCGAAGTAACTCATATACATATAAGCTTAAAAAGAACTGAACTTACTTAAAAATCAATATGCTTAAATTTAGACAAGTAAGACAAAGTGCACTAATATTTTTACTTTTAAGCAGAACGCACTTTTGTTTTTTACTTACTACTTAGGTTTAATACTACTACTATTACTAATGTGGTTTATAAATTTTTAATAAATACATACAAACATTTGTGATGGTATTGTCCTTCCTTCAACCGATCGTAATTAATATAAAAGGGAAATGTTTCGACAAGCTTGATTAGAAATATAGATGTAAGGTGACGAATTTATAACAGGTTGGGAACTATAAAAAATGGATGCAGATCGAACTAGATCTCATCTGTCGAATTAGGAACTGGTTTGAAACTAAAGAAAAGGGGATGCGGAACGAACTAGATCTCATCTGTCGAATTTGGAACTGGTTCGTAACTATAGAAAAAGGGATGCAAAACGAACTAGATCTTATCTGTCGAATTTAGAACTGGTTCGGAACTAGAACCAAAGGGATGCAACGGGGGACAATTGACACTTCCTAGGACATCGCCATGTTAAATTCGCCAGCCGCTAGCATACAAAAGAGGATTAACGCGTACTAGTCATGGTTCCAAACACACTAGAACCAAACCAGTTCCGCACTAGTTCGTTTCCCTACAGGGTGTCTATATATATATGTATGTATGTATGTATGTATGTACATTAGGGTGGTCCTTAAAAAATCAAATGAACAATTTTTTCAGTCTCACCTCCTCAATCGGTAATACCACGGCCACAGATATCACGTATAAATCTTGGTCCCAATTGGAGATGGCTAAGGCGTATCGCACAGGGGGAAAAGTACAGATCCCTCTATAGACTCAAAAAATTAAAATTAATTTTTTTTTTGTATCTAATATCCAAAATCGATATTACCATAGACGAGGATATCACATATAAATTTTGGTCCCGATTAGAGTCGGTTAAGGCGTGTCGCAAAGGGGTCAAAGGCCAGATGCCTCTATGGACTCAAAAAATAAAAACATTTTTTTTTTATTTAATACCCAAAATCGATACTACTAAAGTCGAGGATATCACAAATGAATATTGGTCCCGATTGGAATCGGTTAAGACGCCTTCATAGGGTAATCTGTATTTTGACCCTTCGCGACACGCCTTAACCGTCTCCAATCGGGACCAAAATCTATATATGACTAGCAGACCCGGCGAACTTCGTCCCGCCCAAAATAAATTTTTTGTACACGGTCAAAAATTTGGGTTTAATTTTTAAACCTCGCTGGGACTACTGCCTTTTTTTATCTTTTGTAGTCTACTTTTTAAACCAGTCAATAGTTTTAAGCAATTTTTAATATATTGTGGTTTAAGTTTTAGTCCAAAAAGTTCGTGGTTTAAAAATCAAACCAAAATGTTTTAATTATAGTTTCTAGGTTTCATATATAGAAAATTTGGTTTAAAATCTAAACCGAAATAGAAAACGTTTGCACACAGCGAAATGTGGTGTTGATTCAAACTCAACATATGAAAGCACATTTACATGCGTGGCTGTAGCTGAGTGTGCAAAGCTGCTTGATACCATTGGTTGCTACTAAGGCTGTCCGGGTTCAATCCCCATCAGACGGAGCATGAAATTTTATTTTTTGTTTTTTATTCTTAATTATGAAAGTGTTTGGGTTTAAAATTTCAACCGAACTGTGTAAATTCTAAGCCCAACATATGTGCCCTCTTTTTTTTATTTAGAAGGTTTGTATTTGAAACTGAATTTATGTAGTTTGGTCATATATGTAGTCCAAAAAGTTTAAAACTAAAAACGAAATGTTTACCCGTGTATTGAAACATTTTGGTCCAACATTTTGACCAAGAGTTCACGTTCATGATTTTTAGTGACGCATTTGTCTTCTAATATTACGGTTTGGTGGTTGTCAGAAG
>NW_023472415.1:0-4118 GCF_013731165.1 Rhagoletis pomonella
AAAAACGAAGAAGCCAGACAAAGTAGACAAGCGGCACACAGCCTTTCCACCATAAGTAACCGGTACGACGCAAGGAATACCTGCTGGTGCTGCAAAAGGCGTGGGCACCAGCGTTACCATTGTCACTACCCACGGCGACTGTTCTGTTCCCGTTGCGGTCAAGACGGAACTTTCTCCAGAAACTGCCCATGCCCCAAATCAATCAATACCGCGCCACCCATCGCCCAAGCCACTACAGTGCAATCCGAATGGAGAAGTATCGACGGTCGCTTCTACGCCGACGTCACCATCTAGGGCCTACACGTACGAGCACTGGTGGACACCGGAGCCACTCTAACATACGTAGACGACAGCACGCGCGTGCATTTAGAGCGACTCAACATCCGACCTCAGCCTAATAAGCGGAACGTCCAACTCGCGGATCAGACATGCGTTGCCAGTACACACACCTACCCCGTCAGAATCAAGTATAACGAGCGATTCACACGCACAGCGGTAGCAGTGATCCCGAACCTAGCAGAACGAATGATATTAGGAATGGACTTCCTGTCAAAGCGAGGCATTGTTGTGACTTTGGACGGCCAGCCACTAAATCCCGACACGTCACCGAGGCCCAAACCCACATTGTGTTGCCTAACAGAACGGGCTCACTTAAATGAGGAACAAAATCAGGAATAAACCCACTTCTTGGACCACCACAAGACGCTGTTCTCCAAAATCGCCGGACCAAGTACAGCCGCCGAACACACCATTACACTTCGACACAACCAACCGCTGAAGCAGCGCTACTACCCGCGCAATCCCGCAATGCAGCAGGTAATAAACACCGAAGTGGACGAATTACTCACCGCTAGCCAGGTAGAACCCTCCAGGAGCGCATACAGCTCACCAATTGTACTAGTCAGAAAGAAACAAGGAACCTGGCGGATGTGCATTGATTATCGTCAACTCAATGCCGCTAGTGAACCCGACGCGTACCCACTGCCTCAAATCGGAGCCATTTTGGACCAGCTAAAAGAAGCAAAATACATGTCAACCATCGACCTAAAGAACGGCTATTGGCAGATACCGTTAGCCAAGAAGTCTCGGCCATATACCGCCTTCACCGTCCCCGGCCGAGGACTTTTTCAATGGAAGATAATGCCCTTCGGACTACACTCCGCCCCAGCCACCTTCCAGCGCGCCCTCGACTCTATACTCGGCCCGGAATTGCAATCAAAAGTGTTCGCCTATTTAGACGATATCATCGTGCTAGGCGAAACGTTCACCGAACATATGACCTACTTACGCGAAGTCTTTCATAGACTTCAGAACCACAAAATGCAAACCAACTTCGAGAAATGCAGTTTTGTACAACAAAAACTGCATTACTTGGGACACATCGTTAGCTCTGAAGGGATACACACCGACCCTGGAAAAGTAGCCGCGGTACGGGAAGTGACCGCGCCCCGAACCATCAAGGAGCTTCGCCGCTTCCTCGGACTTGCCTCCTGTTACCGCCGCTTCATCGCTAACTTCTCCACACTCGCGGTGCCCCTCAACCAGTTACTCAAAAAGAACCAAACTTGGACATGGGGCGAATCACAGAACAACGCATTCGAGGCACTCAAGGGAAAACTTACCTCCGCACCAATACTCTGCTGCCCAGACTTCAACTGACCATTTTTTCTACAAACCGACGCTAGCGGAGAAGGACTCGGCGTGGTCTTATTTCAGCGCCATTCGGATCAAGAGAAGATTGTGGCCTATGCCAAGTCTGTCCGACTTAGAAAAGCGTTACTCAGCTACGGAACAAGAATGTCTGGCTCTCCTGTGGGGAATTCGAAAAATGAGACCATACTTAGAGGGCTATCAGTTCACTGCTATCACCGACCACCACTCCTTCAAGTGGCTCCACTCGCTCTAAAACCCCTCCGGGCGTCTGGCCAGATGTGCACTTGAGCTACAACAATACAACTTCGAGATCGAGTACCGAAAGGGATCTTTAAACGTGGTGGCTGACGCACTATCACGGTGCCCGCTGCCAGCCCCCAGCACAGAAGAAGACCTACTGTTCGTTTGGTATAGCCAACGTACGAGTTGGTACGACAGGAAGACACACCAAGTTCAGACGCAACGCGAACAAAACCCCGACTACCAGTGGATCAACAGCCGACTATTTCAACATATAGCACCAACAAATCCACTCTCCCTGGCCCCGCAATGGAAGCTCTGCATCCCCGCTAACCAAAGGGAAAAGATCCTTAAAGAAGTCCACGACGCCGCCGCGGCAGGACACCTCGGGAAGGTGCACAAGAAAATTACTCCTTGCCAGGGATGTATCGAGATGTAAGCAACCATATGCGTGGGTACCTGTTGTGCGCAGCATACAAGGTGGAGCAATGACGCCCGGAAGGATTGATGGCTACGATGCAGTGCTCACGACCTTGGGAAATCGTCACCGCCGATTTCATCAGACCCCTCCCGCGCTCCAAACAGGGCAACACATGCCTCCTACATACATACGTACATACATATCCACATCCAGCCATACATACGCTACATGTTTATATGCATACATACAGATCTACATGCATACATACAACCATACATACATACACCCATACGTTAGAACAACCAAAGAGAAGCACGAAAAAGTGCAAAGCATTCGTACACGCCAATACTCCGCGAGAATTTGTTGCGCAAACATGCCGAAAATTGCGATCTTCATTCGCTTCTCAAATTGCTTATCTAACAACCGACTTAAGTTGATTAACGCCAACTCAGCCAGCACCAGCTTCCGTAGGTGGGCACGGAACGCATCGGGACGGCTTAGGCCGTGTAACCTCGAGCGCCCCTGGCTTGTCCTGCGGGAAAGGCTGAGAGGTTGAGGGGGCCTGTGAAAGGGGGAATACCCCCCCTCCCCCACCACGATTGAATACGTACCGTCTCACACCCATGGGTAAGCACGGGGCGCATCGGGACGGCTTAGGCCGTGTAACCTCGAGCGGCCCTGGCTCTGCACATGGGGAATACAGACTGACCAAGCTGCCGTAGGTAGGCACGGAGCGCATCGGGACGGATTAGGGCGTGTAACCTCGAGCGCCCCTGGCTCTGCCTGCGGGATAGGTTGGCGGTTTGTGGGAACATATTGACGACCAGCTTCCGTAGGTGACTTCCGTGACCGTTTCGGACCGCCAATATTAACTGCCGCCCTGGGCCAAGACTACAACGAGGAACCGCCACCGGTTGTTATTAAAGAGGACCGCTAGCCCAATCATCACCATCCAGGGCTGTCATCATTATCACCGCTTCTTAAGGCCGAGTGGCCACCTTCCTTATCATCGGGCCGCCACTAGCATCGCTGCCGCCCCAGGCCGAAAGCAACGCCAAGAGCCGCCACCCTTCAGGGCCGCTAGCAACATCATCACCATCCAGGGCCGTTGTCACCCTCGTCCTTCATTAGGGCCGGACTGCCGCCTTCCTCACCATTGGGCGGCCAATATCATTGCCGCCCCTAGGCCAAGCCGCTACCAAGGACCGCTACTTGCTGTCTGCCGCTAACATCATCGCCATCCAGGGCCGCTGTCACCGCCGTTACTCATCAGGGGCCCGTTGTTATAACTAGGGCCGCAAATACTGCTCTCCCTACGGGAGGTCGCTACCGCCCTCGCCACTAATTATGCCACCGTCCACATCACCGCAGGGCCGTCACTACTACAAGGGACTGCTACTGCCGTCACGATCGGCATCGCCGCCCTCATTGGCTGCAGTACCCGTGCTGTGGGCATTTACCACAAATAACCACCTGGGCTGGATTTCGTGCCGGGCGGAAAAATTTTTTCTGCCCAAACGACACATAACGCAGCTAGAAGACACAATTCGCCAGCGGAAACAGATGCACAGGGAAAAGGCCAAGGACTACATCCTCGCCCTCCAGACACTCATCCGACAACATCCGGTCATGTGCCACGAAAACCACCTAGAACGTATTTATGACGGCCTGCGAGTAGAATACCGACTCTTCGTTAAAAGAAGTGAATTCCAAACCATCGAGGAGCTCATGGAGCCCACCGATGTGTTTGAACTGCTCAAAAACGAAGAAGCCAGACAAAGTAGACAAGCGGCACACAGCCTTT
>NW_023472416.1:0-4117 GCF_013731165.1 Rhagoletis pomonella
TGTAGTAGTCCCACTTGAAATAACTGGACAATTATTGTTGCGATCCTTCTTTTGAGCAGTTGTTTCATGCGAGCTGATGTCAATTACCTTTTTTTATAAAAATATATTTATCTGTATTTACTCCTAACATATTCACTGTTATTTATACTCTGGTAACTTACTGTCTTGTTTCCTGTGGAATAATAATTTTTAAAGTGTACAAACAAAATTAGTTGTCTCTCCAGAGTACGCAACAATTTTCTGGCAAGTTTTGTATTTCGCTTTTCTATCTTTTAATCTTTCGAAATATCTCCACGCTGCACTTTTTGGAGCCATGATTTCGGTAACACTCGGGATGACGGACCGTGGCTCTGGGGGCTGAAATTCAGAGTATAGGGTAACACTATTTGGCTTAAATCCATATTTTGCTTTACTAAAAGCATTTGCGTATATATTGTTCAAGCAAATACAAACATTTTAGTGAAATCTGTGGAACTACAGTTTTAACGCTTTTTCCGAGAAATAAAAATGTATCTGCATGTATGTATATACACATTTACCCGATATATTCATGGTTGAAAATTGAACTATGAAAATGCTCGTACTTACCAAATAAAATCACTAAACACGTATATGTATTTTTAAATGTATGCTCAAAAAATGTAATGAACATGAGATATGTCTGAGTATTTTAAATGCAATTTTAACTCTAAAGTCACTTTTGATGCGAATCAAACTTTGGTGCATGTTATACACGAGTAAAAAGAATAAGAAGGAAAAAAGCAAAAGCTGAGTTGCCAGAAATGGGGAAAATAGCATCCGATATTTCAGATATCGAAACAAAATATCGTATCGATACCGTATCGCAACTTTTGATATCGATATAAAATAACCGATATTCTCAACAACGATATTGATATATTGAATATAGTATCGGTATTGCACTTCCCTAGTTATAGCAAAGGACATACCTTGAACTTGGTTTACAAGATTCCACTCTATTAATTTATCATAAACACTATTGCCAATATTTTCACCAGCTGAGCGGGCTATTTTTGGTCGTCTACTTTTTCAACCTTGTAACTGTCAACAGTGACGTGTATGCCAAGACGCGTATGCTCTGACTTTTTGTGTGATGATAGGAGATACCTCGTTTTGTCCTCGTTCACCATCAGACTCATTCGCTTTGCTTCTCTATCCAATCCCGAGAAGGCAGAACAGATGTAGCCATGGGTGTAGCCAGGTAGGGGCGGGGGGTGCCCGAGCCCCCCCCCCCCCCCCCCCTAACTTTCAAATTTCCCTTATATATATATGGGGCATTTCACCTCAAGTGACCCAACTTTTGAAATCTATGTCTTCCGATCGGGATGAAATTTGCACCAAGGTTAGTCCTAAAAAATAGTAGTTATGACACAAAATTTCAATGGGATCGGAAACCTGAAAATAAAACTTATATGAGAAGGTATATACAATTACCTTTCCAACGGTATATAACACGCCTAACCAAAGTTTCATACCCTCGATACTGCCATTCCCGTAGTTAAGGATGATTAAGATTTTTCGTAGTCTAACACAGCAGGTACTCGATTTTGTGCATCCAAACTCTTTATTAATAGCTTTGCAGAATTTTGAGTATTAGATTTGCATACCTACTAGCACAATATTTAAAAGGTATGAAGAATATGGGATTTTCCGGTAGTTAAGGATGATTAAGATTTTTCTTTGTACCTAACCACAGCAGATTCGTCCAAACCTTTTCTCAATAGATATTCATACCTACTCGCGCAACCTATAAGTAGCTATAATAAATCAGCTATAGTTTATGAAGGCAGTGTATGGTCATTTTGAAGACCACTTTTTTAGAAACAGCGTTAAAATAAAGACTGTGTTATTTACATAATTAATATTTTCAGTAGCTATGGCTCATAAAAAGGCTAAGCCTGATAAAGAAATTTTTGCTTCTTTTTGCTTTAATCCCTTCAACAAAAAAAACCACGTTTCTTCAGATACACGACGGCTTTCTGACGGCTTAATATCAAAATTCCCTACGCTATCAAAACGGATGCGAATTTGTGGATCGTGCAGGAAAGAGCTCAGCAAATTGAAGGAATTACCGACTTCGAAAAGTAATGAGCCTTGTGAAGACGTTATTCCAGATAGAGACCATATTGAATTTGAGAAGGATGACCGAATTTCCGATGACGATGGCTCCAACTTTACTGAAGAAAATATGACTTCAAGGGATGAGTGCCAAAACCAATACCACAAGGATGCAGTAAAAGTACTTGAGCAAATAAAAGAAAAGTACAAAACTTCAACTAGTAGAGCAGAAAAAATTCAACTTCTCACGCTTGCTCCACCGACATGGAGTCGCGCAAAAACAATGGCTGAGTTTGGAACATCAGAAAGAAAAGCCAGGATTGCTAAAAAATTAGTTGCAGAGCATGGCATACTCACACTCCCAAACGCAAAGAAAGGAAAACCTTTAGAGTGCAAAACTGAAGCTCTAGTGACTCAGTTTTATCAGCGCGATGATATGAGTCGCCTGATGCCAGGGATGAAAGACTGGGTGTCTGTACGAATTGACGGTAAGAAAGTTCAAATGCAGAAGAGGATAATTCTCTGCAACCTGAATGAGCTGTTCGTGAGCTTTCAATCTGAACACGAGGATATTAAAATTGGATTCACAAAATTTACCCAGCTCAGGCCAAAACATTGCGTTTTGGCAGGAAGCAGCGGAACTCATACAGTATGCGTTTGCATTTATCATGAAAATGTGAAGCTGATGTTGAAGGAAATTAACTTGAATTATTTAACAAATGATTCGCCGGAAGATTTGAACAGTTACCGTGATTGCCTTAAATTGACAATGTGTCCTAATGTATCAACTTTTTGCCACTTTCAAGTCTTTTGACCGAGAATTTGTGGAGGAGGTCAAATTTAAATCTTGGCTGCAGTCTGAAAGGTGCACATTGAAAACAGTTATCTTAAGTGTGGACGATTTTGTGGAAGAAATTTGTACCGGATTGGTAAACTTGAGAACCCATGACTTTCTAGTCAAGGAGCAGCGGTCATTCTTCGAAAATTTGAAGATACATTTGCAGGCTGGTGAATTCGTTATTTCATACGATTTCGCAGAAAACTATAAATATGTTATCCAGGATGCCATATAAGCATTCCATTTCAATAACGACCAAGCAACTATATTTACAATAGTTATTTACTACATGAAAGATGGAAAACTGGAACATAAAAGTATGGCAATCATATCCGACGATTTGAAGCATGACGCCGTTGCTGTTTATGAGTACCAGAAGATAATACTAAATTATCTAAAATCCGAATTCACAGTAGCGAAGGTATACTACGTTTCGGATGGAGCTCGTCAGCATTTTAAAAACAAAAGTAGCTTCGCAAATCTTATGGCTCATGAAACAGATTTCGATACACCAGCTGAGTGGCATTTTCATCCTACTGCTCATGGTAAAGGAGCATGTGATGGTATAGGAGCAAATATTAAAAGAAATGCAGCGAAGTATAGCCTCCAATGCTCTCATCAAGCCCGTATCTTAGATGCGAAAGCTTTATTCCGGTGGGCAAAGAAGTACTGTAAAGAAACTGAAATAATTTTTAGTAGCAAAGATGATCATGCGGAAACTGCGAAATCACTGAAGAGCAGATTCGATGCTGCAGTAACAATCGATGGTACCGCTCAATATCATGCTTTCATACCGATTGGCGATGGAAGGCTCAAGTTAAAGAAGTTTTCTTCCTCTACCCAATGTGATTTCTTTCCAAAAGCGAAACCCGAAGTGAAATCAACAGCAGAACCCAGTAACCCTAAGAAAGGATTGACGAAAAAAGCCACAAAGAAAGGTGGAAAATAAGGTGGATGGAAGGCTGGCTATTATAAAATTAACTATCTTGTATACTTTTTATGTATCTATTTATTAAATTATATATTAAAAAAATTCATAATTTTGACCAATTCTATAGAAAAACAGTTATTTTATTCCAAAGGTGTACATATTGTGGGTATTGTTATATAGCGTTGGAAAGGTAATTGTATCTAATTTTTTATATGTCTTATTTTCAGGTTTCAGAAAAACTTAGGTCATATATTAAAAATTAAAAAAAA
>NW_023472417.1:0-4117 GCF_013731165.1 Rhagoletis pomonella
TGTTGGTGATGAATTTGCAGTTATCCAATGTAATTAGGACATACTTAAATAGTTCAAGGTGAACTTTCTGTTAGTTAGTCGCGGACCAAATCTTGTTAAATACAGTTGCTTAACTTATGCATACATCATTTGTTTTATTTTAATAGCTGCTAAAAAGGCTTAGTAGCTCAACAAATATCTTTTAAAAATAATAGAGTAGGGTTCGGACAGTTTAGTGCAGATTTAGTTTATTTATTCATTTTCTGTTTATAAATTTTCATTAGCTAGAACTTACTGTTGATGTTTGGTAATTTTTTGTTGACTGTATTAGTCATCTTCTTCCACACGAAGCATGTTTGCCAATTTTTTTATATGGAAGAAAATGAGCGACAACTTCAAAAAAAAAAAAAAAAAAGAAAAATTTCCAAAAACAAAAGGAATTTCCTAGCGAGTTTTTTTATTTATTATAATAAATTTTTGATAGAAAAAAGAAATTTTGAAGCAAAAAACAAAACCGACTTCAAATTCAAGATTATCGTTAATTTCTTCATGATCCAATGATCCGATTTGAACCAAATTACTGCGCGACCACCTGTGAGGTAAAAACTTAACCTTTAAAAAAAGAATTATAGAAATTGGTTAACGTGGTCCAAAGTTATGCGGTAACATACAAAAAAAAAATTTTCCGACGAATTGATAACCTTCACCTTTTTGTGAAGTCTGTAATATAGTATCGGTAAAATTATTTAATTGAAAATTCATATTTTTGCGAGCGCTAACTGAAAAATGAAGAAAAAGGGGAAAAATTTGCCACAATTATTTTTTTGTCACCGACAATACATTTTTTATATGGGATCGAAGAAAAAATAGTCGTTTTATTTGACAAAGTCTGGGATGTACATACATTTATAATATGTACAAGTAAAGAGCTGAACTTGATTTTTTTTTCTCTTACAGTCAATCAATAAAGATTAGGTACAGCGATTTTTTTACAGTACGGGCAACTGTTTTTCAATTACTTTATTTTTCGCATTTTTTAAATATATGGTTAGTTCTACAACATAAACCACAAAAATTAGAGCTCCAAACTTTGTGCAAAATTAAAGAAAATTCTGCAAATTTTAAAATATTGCACTTTTCAATTACACTCTTTTAGCCCATTCAATTTTAGTATAATAATGTTCAAGTCTGCATGGACTAAAAAACTGCATACTCAGTTTATTTTCTCAAGAGTGTATTTAAAAAGTGCAATATTTTGTTACAATTTTCCACAAGGTTTGGAGCTCGGATTTTTTGGGTCTTGGTCGTAGAATTAACCGTATTTTTATAAAAAATTTGCGAAAAATAAGATAATTAAAAAACAGTTGCTCGTACTGCCAAAAAATCGCTGTACCTAAACTTTATTGATTGACTGTAATTTTTTTTTAAGTTCACGTATGTACATATTTTTGTGCTTTTTTATTTGTGTTTTCAAATTAATGTCAAATTAATACAATTTATTTTACCGCAGTTACTCTTTAAAAGTAAAACGTTCAAATATATGAGTGCAATGCCACACCGGTCACTGATAAGAGACACAATAATATCGCGCGCGCACACATCACAAACGTAACGTGAGCTCTTGTTTTCTGGTATGTATTCGTACTGCACATAATAACGCGTTGCGCGCCAGTTAACTTGGTGACTCCTTTTGCCAGCCATGCCAATGACTTTTATGGCTGACGGAATGAGGTTAATTAAATCGAGAGCAGCAACAACTACATACATATATCAATAAATAATACGGTGAACTAAGTTGCACTGTCATTCACTATACTTGCATATACATATATATGTATATATATATACTTAAATGTATTTGTAAGCTACTTAAGTCTAAAACAGACATAACTGAGTTGACTGCAGCTTCGCTTGACTTTACTTGGTGGTGTTACACTTTTTAACTTCTCTATTTGCACATGACAACTTCAGCACTAAACTAAATACATACAAACAAATAAACATACGAATGAGATAATAACAATAAGTAGATTATGTAACTCGTCAGCCAATGCTGTAATAAAAATTTTTTGGTCATTGGTCTCTAACGATTCCGGCTGAAGTTGGTAATTTGGCAGTAGACAGCTTGTGAAGCTACAAAAACAACAACAAGAGGCTTGCAGCCAAATAGACACACAGCTCGAATTTTGTAACAAAACTATTTCTTCGCTTTAGTCCGCTTCTTTTTCTTATTTTATTTGATTTTATTTTTATTTTTATTTTTATTTTTATTTTTATTTATAAATTCACCTTCACCGTACTGCGGATATGCACCTCATTCACTTACACTTTTATTTTTACTTTCGCATTCACATTCGCTTTCGCGTTTATGTACTTCTTTTGCAGCTCACACACAATCACTCTGGCTTTCATATGACCGCTGTGTGCCTTCAGCGTTCAGCGTTTTTGCGACCGTCGCGTTTGCGCACTCAAAACAATCTGTTTGCTGTTGTCTAAATTTTGCTTTCGTTTGCCACCGCTTGCAACGCTCAATTTTGGATTGCAAGTTTTTCAATTTGTTTGTAAGTTTTCGTTTTGTACGAAATTTTTGAAAAGTTAACAAACGCTTTTTATTTGAGCTTAAAGCCATGTAGCGCCCACTTAGCGCACGCACGGCATTGCAGTGCAAATAAACACATAGGAAAAAAAACGAAAAACTTAAGCAACGAACTTGATTTTGGGAAGTGTTTGTGTGTGTACTTGAGCGTTGTATTGAAAATGTTAGATGGGTGTAAATGTTTTTGAAAATAAAATAACAACATTTATACGAGAGTTTGACTTAAAAATTATATTAATGAATTTTTTTTATGCGTATACATACGTGGTATATTTATCATTATTTTATTTTAAACAACAATCAGGCGTTTAAATACAGAATTTACTTTAATTTTAATCATAGAAGTAGAAGAGGCAAGCACGTTATTCGCCTATTGTTGAGATCCATTCGGTTTCTTTGTTGAACTTTTACTAGTATCAAGTTCCACACCGACAATAGGATCCTTGGCAAATGGTGCGAGCGCCTCTGTTTGAAGAAAATAGGAGCCTGAAGCGCTGCAAATAAAAAAAGAGATCTCTAGTTAATACTAATTTAAATATTTATGTATATATATTAAATTTAAAAAACATTTATTAACAGTTTTGGTTATCGCTGAAATTAAAGTTATCGAAAGATATGCTACTGATAAGGTCAAAGTCACCGATTAATTCGCAGCTACATAAAAGTTATTGATAGATTTATAGTTATAGATAAGTTATTGGCAACATAAAATGTACCGATAAGTTATCGATAATAAACTTTGTTATTAGGTAGTTAGCTACCTACAAAGTGATGTACATCGATAAGTTATCAAAAATTATAGTTATCAAAAACTTATCGATTCAGTTTTTGGCATTGATCAAATTATGGATATCGGTAAGTTATCGATATAATTTTTGTCAAATTATTGAAAACAGTTAGCGAGAGAATTAGGACCACCGGCAAGTACTTACTTATATAATTTTAGTTATTGATTAGTTATTGACAGTTATGATTATTAATTAAATTAAAATTACCGAAAGATAAGTTACTGGTAAAATGAAAGTTACCGACAAATTGATAGTTACATACAAGTTATCGATAATTTCACAATTATTGAAAAGTTATCGATGAAAACATATGTGAAAATACGTATATCGGTAAATTATCGACGAGTTAACGTTAAGATTATGTTCATCGATAAAGCGTCAGAAAATATATTTTTCAAAAAGTTTTCGATACATTTTTTGTTATCGATAAAATTAATGTCCTTGAGAAATTATCGATATTATTATTATTCAAAAGTTGTCCAGTTATGGTTATCGGTAAGTTGCATAATATTTTAGCCAACCGAAAGCTTCCGTTTAGCAATTTTATGTGTTTAGTAGTGAGGAGGCTTGATTACAAAATTAATAGCGTTTTATTTTCCACCTGGCGGTAGGTATGTATAAACCGATAAGGGTAGAGTCCCTGACATAACTTTCAATGCAGGTCGAAGAAGCAGGCTTTGCTATCGGCCCAAACGTCGGTGGAAGATGTGTATACTACCACCGACAGGCACAGCGGTAACGGAGGAAGAGAACA
>NW_023472418.1:0-4116 GCF_013731165.1 Rhagoletis pomonella
GTCAAAAGGTAGATAATTATTCGCACGCGATCTTTTCTTGTACGAAACTAGGGTGGACCTTAATAAGATCGATGCATCTGATATGAGAATTGATAGAGTGTCAAATAAGAATAACGGGGCAGTGGTTATAAACGCAAATAGCGTTTCAGATAAGGACAGAATAAAATCTGCTCTAGCAGACAACTTAAATAAAGAAGTGTACGACATCACCGAACCCAAAGTTAATACGCCTAAAATTTTGTTAGCGCACATAAACGCTGAATATTCTGAGACGGAGATAATAAATAAGATAAAAGCTCAGAATAGCTATTTAAATGATGCGAGTTTGAAATGTGTAAAAATATTTAAGTCCAGGCGCAGTGGTGAGGCATTTCCTTCATTCAGTGCAATAATAGAAATTGAGCACAAATTCTTCCTGCAGGTATTGGAGTCAAAGAGACTTAATATTGGGTGGGATCGATGCCCCGTCTATGATGGGCAAACCGTGAGAAGATGCTACAAGTGTCTGGGCTTCAACCATAGCTCTAACAGCTGTAACAAAAAGCTTAGGTGTAGCAAATGCATGGGAGAGCACAAGTCTGAAAGTTGCACTGACAGTAGCCAAAAAGAAGTTTGTGGAAATTGTTGTGATGCTGTTAAAGAGTTAGGGCTAAACCTGGATGTAGCGCACAACGCATTTAGTCGTGAATGTCCTGTCTACATTAGGAAACTGAAACTAGAGAAACAAAGAGTAGGATGTTAGCAATTAGGTGTAATGGAAAAGCGTAACAGTTACTTAAAATGCGTGTATCTTAATATAAATAGTATAATAGCCAATAAAGCCGAGCTTGAAAGGCTTCTTGAGACTATTGATCCGGATATACTTTTATGCTCCGAAACATGTACAACAGAGGAAATAAACGACTCCGAAATCAAGTTTCCAACTTATCAGTTTATTAGATGCGACTCGTATAGTAGACACACTGGCGGGGTAATTGTAATTTTGAGAGACACAATAGACTTTAAAATAATAATAAATAGATCCACTGATAAAAATGTCTGGTGTATAGTGGTACAATTGAGAAATTTTGAAACCAAATGGAAAATCGGGGTAGTCTATCACTCACCCAGTTCGAGTGATGCAGATTTTCTGACATATATGGAAGCCATTTTGTCCGAAACATGCGCTAACATGGTAAATACCATTATTATTGGGGATTTTAATATAAATATGAATATATCATCGACATATAGTAGGAAGCTTAATGAGATATTCTCTCAGCAGGCAATGAAACAGTTAATCAACTTTGATACCAGGGTTACTGCACAGTCCGAAACGCGCATCGACTTGTTATACTCTAACACTAATGAAGTTTCATGTGAAAAAGCTGAGGAACATAGAATAACGGATCACGAAACCATAATGTTCAAATGCAATATAAAAAAACAAGGCGAAATCAATAAACTCTCTGAATTAATTTCTTGGGATGAGTACAGCCCAGACAACCTCATAAATCTTTTGAGACAATGCCACTTTGCAAACCTGAATAGTTTCAATATTGATGATATGCTCGAACATATCAACCTTTGTTTGATTTCGAGTATGAATCAACTAACTTCTCGGGTACAAAGGCGGGTTAAACTTAGAAATAAATGGTATGATAGACAACTGACTGACACTAATAAAGAAAAGTTTAGGTTACACCAAAGGGCATTACTCACAGGTGATTGGGTAGATTACAACAAAATAAAGAAAGAGTATAAGAAAATGATCAAAATTAAGAAAATTCAGTATATGGAACACAAGGTAGAAAATAATAGAGGTGATAGTCGTTTAATGTGGAAATATTTAAAGAATATTCTTAATAATACGGGTAACAGAGACAATATCAAAGAAGTTCTCATAAACGGAAAAATATACAGAAATAGTATGGTAATCGCCGAAAAACTAAACAAGTACTTTGTGGATAGTATCGTCGACATAAATAGTAATATAGAGAACGTAAATTGTGAACAGTTACGACAGGAAGACAGTCGAGGCACCTTTAAATTTGAGAAAATTACCTCAGAGGATGTTATCCTTATAGTGAAGAAATTTAAGACTAAAATTGGTGGAAATAATTTATTATCTGACGGTGTTATAAAGGATTCAGTTGAATACATGGGACACTTTTATGCCTTATTAATAAATAAGAGTCTTGAATCAGGAACAGTACCAAAAGAATGGAAAATCTCGACCATAGTTCCGGTAAAAAAAGTGAAAAAAACTGTAAAAGCCGAGGAAATTAGACCAATTAATACACTGCCTAGCATGGAAAAAATCTTGGAAAATGTGGTAAAAAATCAGTTGGCGCGCCACATTGAAAGTAATAACATACTCATTAAGGAGCAATCAGGTTTTAGAGCTAAACACTCTTGCGAGACTGCGCTAAATTTTGTTATATCCCAGTGGAAGGAAGACCTTAACTCGAAGATGAATATCGTTGCGGTTTTTATTGATCTCAAAAGAGCTTTCGAGACCATTGACAGGGCAAGAATGTTGAAAAAGCTCGAATGCATTGGTATTGAAAACACGGAGCTTAACTGGTTTCGAAGCTTTCTCTCAGATCGTATGCAACAAACTGTAATCGAGTCAAGTGTGTCAAATAAAGTGGCAGTCAATATTGGGTTGCCGCAGGGATCGGTATTGGCCCCAGTACTTTTTAATATTTACATTAACGACATAAATATGGCACTCAAGCACTGTAAGTTAAAACTGTTCGCTGATGATACACTGTTAACGATCAGTGACAGAAACTTACAGACTGCGATGACTAAAATGCAAGAAGACTTGGATTCTTTGTACAAATGGTTGTGTTTAAATAAACTTAAGTTGAATGTAAAAAAGACACAGTTTATGATCCTCACTAGAGCAGTTAATCTTGGAACCACCAGTTACAATTTAAAAATCAAAGAGGAAGAAATTGAGGAAGTTAAACTCATTAAGTACCTGGGTATATATATAGATAATAAACTTAAATTTGATAAGCATGTTGAGCATACAGTGAACAAAATTGCGAAAAAAATTGGTCTTATGAAAAGATCTTGTAAGTATCTGAGAAGAAGGTATAAAACCCTGGTCTATAGATCTATAGTAGAACCACATTTTATATACTGCCCAACAATCTTCTTCTTAGCAAGCGACGCAAATATCGAGAAATTGCAAAAAATGCAAAATAGAGCTATGAGGTTCATATTAAATAAGCGTTACGATACACCTACACAGGAGATGATCACAGATATGAATTGGTTGAGTGTTAAGCAACAGGTTTTCTATCATGCTATGAAATTCGTATACAACATAAAGAACGGTAAACTTCCAGACTATCTGAGCGACAATCTTCGGTATATAAATGAAACTCATTCATATATACTCAGGGAAAACAATTGCTTTAGACTCCCACTTTATAGAACAGAGGTAGACAAAAAAAATATATTTTATAAAGGTTTAAAGTGTTTTAATGAGTTACCGCCACATGTTAAAGACTGTGATAACTTTGTTGCTTTTAAAAGACAACTATTTGATCACTGTAAAACTCTGGCTATTAGGTAGGAGAGCACGGAACGGAATGGAAACCAGGCCTTTCCATCCGACCAAGCAGCAAATGATCTAGCATACGAAAGCTTCCGACTATGCCCAACAGCCCGACCATAACGCGGAGCGGAAACTAGGCCTTTCCGCCCGCCTCACATCACGGAATCCAGCGTCAGGGTTTGCATATTAATGACGACGGGAACATGGATCGGAGACTCGGCCTTTCCGACCGTGACTACCAACTCGTGAGCAACGCGGAGCGGAAACAAGGTCTTTCCGCCTGCTGCACATAGTACATATTTAAAGGTAGACTGGAGACTAGGCCTCGCCAGCTACCAAACTAGTTAGACAATATACATTTATATAGGTTATTTGATAGTTTTAGAAACATAAACAGCTTTGTAATTGAAAATTTAAACTTACATATACGCATACTTTGTTATATATTAAAAATACCTATCTGTACTTTTAAGTCGCAAGACTGTAACAAATAAATAAATAAAAATAAAAATAAATAAATATGCCAGCACAAGATCAAAGTTTGATGCAGTTAGGAAATGTAA
>NW_023472419.1:0-4115 GCF_013731165.1 Rhagoletis pomonella
CATAGATTTAAAAAGCTGCTTAAATACAAAAGTTTTATGAAAATGTCACATCAAACAACTGTCTAAATCTACGTTATTTTTTATAAATAAAGCCGTAAACATTTCCTTACATCGTCAATTTCCATATTCTATTTTTACTCTTTCAATTTCGCTGACCAGCGCCGCAAACGATATCAACTATTAGGCTAACAACCAGAATTGAAATTAAATACGCAAGTACTTACAGTACTACATGTATACTGAGAGTAGATTTGCTACTCCCTTTTGGCAGCAGCAAACATCTCTCGTACGCGATGAGAGAAAGTAGAGTACCTACTTTGGTGGAGTAATAGCAAGTATGTCAAGTATTTGCTCTCTCGACGCCAAGTAGTGTATGTATGAGGAAAAAGAGTAACAATGTGTTGGGAGTAGAGTACAATGCAAAGAGTACTTATTGAGTGAAATGCGGCAAATGCACTTGCGCTGAACTTTAGTATGTATGTACATATGTACATATGCATGTATTTTGTCTTTACAGAGAAAAGTAAGTAACGAAGATATTATAATCGTTTGTGCCGCAGAAACAAAAAAGAAGTAACCACTTGTTAACACCCCCAAAATAGTTTGCTACTTGTAGCAGTTATGCTGTATACCTACGGTGACCATAAATATAGATTCAAAATGAAGGACAATTTTTCACAAATACGCCTACATATATTTACGTAGTACAAAAATATCAAAAGAGTATTTATGATTCTAAATTCTTAATACATTTTAAACTTTAAAAACGAATCACCTTTTCTTCAATCTATTTTTACATGAATGTTTATAAAAGTATAGTAAAACATATTATAATTACAATAGCTTACACGAAAAGGGAAAATCTTTAAAAGATTATTTTATAGGCAAATTTTGAGTCGTTCAAAACGAAAACAATACCCTTTTTTTTTTTGTTTTTTGATACTTTTCGAAGTTATTTGTCAAAAATCGACGTCATGAATCGACGTAAACGACGAGTTATAAAGGTATTTATGTGCCCTTCACAAAAATATATAATTTGTGCAGATTGCGCTTCATAGCATCTACATTTCTAATCCGATTTTCATTATCTTTGGCTCAATTGAAGAAAAGCTACGAAAAGTACCAAAAAACACTTTTTTGAAAAAATCCATCCATTGTCCGATAATTTTAAAATAACGAATAAAATGCGGGACAAATGCAGGACACTTGGAAAAAATCAGTACATTTTCAGGTTTTTTAGGTTTGAAAAACTACGCAGGACCGACCTTTGAAAAACAGTACGGTTCTGCAAAAAAAACAGAACGGATGGGTTCACCGTATGTATACCTGAATGAAATATAATCCTTGGTGAAAAAATTTATTTGTGGCCTGTTGTTCAAGGACATATGTATGGATGTATGTATGGATATGTAGACATGGGAAAATTTGCGTAAACAAAGAATAGAGGTCGGTTCACATACAACTTTGCAATTTTATAAATATTATATTCTCATTTATACATATGTAACATAGTTACTTAGCCGAATTACTTAGTAATTACTTGTACGTAAGAATACAAAGACAAATTATTGATCAGAAGCATTGCCCCTTACACATTGAAAAAAAAAGTAATAAAAGTTCTCAAAAAAGCAAAATCGCTATAGCGAAAAAAAGGGTTTGAAAACCGCATAAATTCAAATCCACATAAAGAACCGCATAAAGAGAGACCTAAGTGTATAAGATGAAATTTTATAAGAAATTATTGAACATTAAAAAAAAGTATACCTACATAGATATGTATGCACATATGTGCCTACCTAGTAGATAAAACTGGTAAAAATACCACGCATCTATTCTTCTGTGCATGAGAATATATACATAAATAAATACATACATATGTGTATATATGTATGTATATAAATATCTGAATGTGTGCATACAATCCTTTACTCGAAATTCTTAGTTGATGCAATTTTTATCCCATACATTTTTGCTGACCAAATAACCCGTTTGCCTGTCTAATCTGCTTGCCTCATTTGCCTCGCTCCTTTACTCGCCTCATTTGCCTCTCTCGCCCGCCGCTGCAAATGAGTGCCTCGCTCGCAACGACGCCCTCGCGAGGGCAGAGCTAATGAGGTCCAGTAGCTCGTTTCTGTAAAAATTCTCTACCAAGCGGAATTGAGATATGAATTCGCCGCCCTGTTCTCTACTGCTAATGAGTATTAGAGAATGACGTATATTCTCTACCAATAGAGAAATAATCGGTAGAGAAGAGTTACAGAAACGAGCTACTGGTTTGCTTGCCGCAATCAGCGTTGCCATTTTAGCCGTTTTCCGGCTAGATTTAGCCGGTTTTGATAGCGGAGAAAATTCGATCTAGCCGGCAGCCGATTTGTTAGCCGGTTTGTAAGAAAAAGTTAGCCGTTTTTAGCCGATTTTACTATTTGCCTAATTTTCAGGTGCAAAAAGTAAACAAGTTGTTCGAAAGCAATAATGCAGACCCAATGAAGATTTTTAATGAACTCAATGTTTTACTTTCGCATCTATGCTCCCTAGTGGTTATTAGCGCGGACACATTTGATCCTATATGCTCCCCGTTGGAACCATACCTTGCTCCATTTCCTCAGTTTTATCACAGTTTTGAAGAGTATTGAAAAACAAAAGTAAGCACAAACGCTTTTGACCACGAAGCTGAGAAAATAATTCGAGAAAATGGTCGCTATTTTATTATCACTTTAATAAAGGAATTACGCCAACCAACGCCTCCCTACAAATATTGCCACACTAAAAAAAATTGACTTTTTTCGGTTGGAAATGCATTAAGAGTAATTAAACCAAAAGTATTTGTTCAACTACAGCAACAAAAACACAAATATAATGCCGACGAAATAACATTAACGTTACATACCTGGAATAATTTAGACTCAACTGTAAAATTTTGGGCCGAAGTTTATCAATTTCGAAATGCCCTAGGAGAAAACCCTTTTGCTGACCTTTCCAACCTAGTTTTTAGTTTTCTTGTTTTGCCTATAAGTCATGCAGAAGTAGAGCGAATATTTAGTTCAATGAATATAATAAAAACTAAGCAAAGAAATCCAATGTGCGTTAAAACGTTAAACGCTATTTTATATATAACATACGGTTTAAAACGTGAAAAAAAATGCTGCCATAATTTTACTGTAGATGACGATCTCTTAAAATTAATGAATTCAGGTGATATATACAATAGTGATTCATTTGATGATGAGGAATATACACTCGATATAAATTAACTAGTCTTTCGTTTCTTGCGATTTATTTAAATAAAGCATGTAAATTTTCACTAAAACATTTTAGCCGTTTTTAGCCGCTTTTTTTTGTCAATCTAGCCGGTCGGCCCAAAAAGTTCTGGCAACACTGGCCGCAATACTCTTGCGCTGCCCTCGTTTGCTTACTCGCTCGCTGGCTGCTAGCGCGTGCGCTCGTACTTAACGAGTGCTCGTTTGCAAACAGCCTCGCTTGTTGCTCGTGAGTTGCGCAAGCTCAGAGCAAACTAACGAGCGAGCGAAGGGCTAAAATGAGGCAAATCCGAACCCTAGTAAAAAGGGGCATGGCACATCCCATAGGCGTGGACCTTTTTTATAAGCCATAACTTCGGAACCATAAGTCCCAAGAACTTGAAATTTGTTACGCAGGCATATATATGGTAGGCGCTTATAGTAAGGCATATATAAATGAGTTTGTAAAATGAGGAACCATACTTCACATGAAATTGAAATTTGGTATGAATACATATCCATGGTAGGTGCTTATAGTAAGGTTTGTATACATGAGTTTGTCAAAGGGAACGTGGAGCATAGGCGTGGAATTTTTAATCAGCCATAAATTGGGAACCATATTCACATGAACTTGAAATTTGGTATGCAGACATATGTACATATGTATATATTGGAGGTGTTAAGAGTAAAGTGCAATGGGATATAGTCGTTGCGCTGGGTATGCAGTTACAGTTGCATGGCTATGCTCAATCCCGACTCTTGCGTGCAGTGTTGCCGCGCAGCATTTTAAATGGTAGCCAAATTCCTTTAAAAAAAGGGCTAAAAAAAGTCGTTGTGGCTAAAAATGGTAGCTGAAATTTACTTACATAATCATATATA
>NW_023472420.1:0-4115 GCF_013731165.1 Rhagoletis pomonella
AATATATTGTTGGGTACATTCATACAATACATTTATGGCCGCCTTCATACAATATGTTGATGGGTGCATTCATACAAAACATTGATGGTGCGTTCATACTTTTCACCTAATATTCAATACTGCCCAGACAGTGACATTTATTGACTAACAATATTATTACACGCTTTTTTTTTCTTCTTTTTAATTAACAATTCATCAAATTAACATCGGTGGTAAGGTAAGCAATAATCTGATATGTTTCATATGGTAGTTACATCAAGTTAACTCCAACCATATCTTTGAGGTGCATGACTAGCGCGCCCGCTACGAGTTCTCCTAACCTCCGGTTCCTTTGCAATAACCGGTTCGGGTGTCTCTTGACTGCTTGCCGATTCTGCTTCTGAATCAGAACTGCCATCAGTTTGATATTCATCTGAAGATGCATTACTCTCGTTCAACACTGGCAGGACTGGTTCATCCACATAGCCACCAATTGGTTTACTGCCACTGTTAACGCTATCTTGTATGTCGCACGCAAGTGGCGGTACAATTTCGATTGGTTTTACATTACGCGGCTCTGACACATTACGTTTAATATTTTCTTCAAACATTATCTCATCCCCACTGACTTCATTATTTTTTGTCTTGGCAATAAACCGTCGGTTGCGTCTAAAATAATTATCAAAATTGTCCCTAACAATATAGTTATGATCGACCATTTACATTGCCTGCAATTGTCCCGTAGTTCCACACCTTCCCATTCTTCTTAAATATAACAAGATCACCCATGTTTAAAACTGGCAATGCTTTTGCGTTCCGGTCGTAATAATACTTTTGCTTTTCTTTTTTTCTTTAATTTTGTTCTGAACAGTTTCCTCACTTAGATTGTTGCGACGCAGCAACGAATCCGCAATCGGCATTCTTGTTTTTATCAAACGACCAAAAAACAACTCTGATGGAACCAATCGCATGCTTGCCACAGGACTTGAGTTATACTCCAAAATACGATACTGATAATTATCCGTATTCCGGCCCTCAACACAACGTTTCAAAATATTTTTCGCTATCGCGACACCTTTTTCGGCTAGTCCATTGCTTTGTGGATATCGAGGGCTCGAGAATTTCATGATTATATTGTGACCATTCGCAAACTCCTCAAACTCTCTAGAATTAAATGGCACATTATCTGCTTTGATTACCGTCGGATATCCAAGTTTGTTGAAATTACCTTTCAATTTTTCAATAAGGTGGCGTGCTGTTTTGTTTTGAACATGTTCTACGATTAGGTAACCCGAATACGAATCAATTAAAGACATAAAATCCTGCCCCGCATATTCAAACAAGTCAACTGCCACCAAATGAAATGGATACTTCGGCGGTTCTTCCTGAACCAGTTCTTCTTTTTGATTGCTACGGGTAAACTTTTCACAAATGGCACAAGATGTTACAATTTCCTTTATCTGACTGCTCATGTTGGGCCAGTAGTACAGAATTCTTGCCCGTGCAAGAGTTTTTTCAATTCCCAAATGTGCCGCATGTAACCACTTACTGAGTTTATCTTGCAGCTCCTTTGGAATTACCAGTCTATGATCCCGAAAAAGTAAGCCATTCTCAAAATGAAGTTCATTCTTAAACTTGTGAAACACACGGCTCAGATCGTCAAGTAAATGATAGTTTGGCCAACCGTTTTCCACATATCGACAAATTCTCAACAATTGCTCATCAATTGTTGAACGGTACAAATCAAAATTTTGTTTTGATAAACATGCCGATTTAGTGACTGAATGAATAATTCCAGTTAATTCCGTATCTTCCATACATTCTGACAATTGAGCTCGTGAAAGGCAGTCGGCCACAAGCATTTCTTTTCCGGGTTTGTAAACTACTGTCATTTTCGGATATCTCAAAAGTGACATGAACATCCGCTGAAGTCGCATTGTTACATCGTCAATATCCCGTTTGATCAACGTCTCCAATGGCTTGTGATCACTCTCAACCGTAAACTCACGTCCATACAAAAAATAATGAAACCGCTGACAAGCGAAAACGATGGCCAACAACTCCTTCTCGATCTGAGCCAATTTTTGTTCACTTTTACTTAACGTTCGAGATGCATATGCTACTGGGTGTCCGTTTTGCACCATTACACAACCCAGCCCATCTCTTGATGCATCCGTTTGCACAATGACCGGTAACTTAGGATCATAGATAGCCAACACAGGTTCAGATGTTATGATATTAAGCAAATTTTTAAACTCCAATTCATGATCTTCCGTCCATTTAAATTCGACATCATTACGCGTTAGGTTGCGCAACCTCGCTGATTGCTTTGACAAATTAGGAATAAATTTCGCCACATATTTAAGAATGCCCAAAAATCTTAGAACGCTAGCTTTATCTCCGGGTTTTTTCATTTCCAAGATTGCATCCCGATACTTCAAATCCGCTTTAAATTTTCCTTCCGATATAATATTTCCCATAAATTTAATTGCCCGTTTTCTATATTGGATTTTATCCGGATTAAACTTAATATTATTTGCCCGCGCTCGTTCAATTACTTTATTCATGATGCGATCATGTTCTTCTTCCGTTTCCCCGCAAATACCCATGTCATCAAAATAGATTATAACTCCCTCAATGTCTCCAAACATTCTAATCATTTCACGCTGAAACAATTCCGGAACAAAATTAAGTCCGAATGGCACGCGATTGAATTTAAACCTCCCAAACGGAGTCATAAACGTTGTTAAATTAGAACTTGCTTCGTCTAATTCCATTTGCCAATAACCACTTTTCAAATCAAGAACCGAAAAAATTCTTTTATTTGCCAAACCCGACATTAAGTCATCAACCGTCGGAATCAAAAAATGTTCCCGCCTAATACATTCATTGAGTGGCTTAGGATCTAAACAAATTCGAAGTTCATTTGAGTTAGGCTTTTCAACTATCTGTACATTGTTGACCCAGTCAGTGGGGTAATCCACGTGTGCGATGATTCCATCCTGTACCATTTTATCAAGTTGCGACTTCAATCTATCTAACAATGACATTGGTATCCGTTTCTTATAGTGCAGGACTGGTTTGGAGTTTTCTTTCATATTTATTACGAATTTTCCCGGAAATTTACCCAACCCCTCAAAAACAACACGATTATTTTGCAAAAACTCCTCCCTTGTTTGTGACAAGCACACGACCGACCCTACATCATTTCGCCTTACCAATCCGAATCTTTCACATGACTCGAGTCCTAGAATCGGTTCGCACACGTCATCGACAACAATAAAGTGAGACGACTGTTCCGTATTTGACTGTTCATCCAAACATTTTAATTTAACTGTTCCGAGAACACTTACTTTATTTCCATTATAATCATAAACCGAATAATTTTCATTTTTGTTTTCTAATCTTATTCCAAAAGTTTTAAATATCCTGGCCGGAATGCAGTCCACATCCGATCCTGTATCAAGCTTAAACCTAACCAATTTATTCGCTATTCGGTATTCCTTGTGCCATCGCTTCCTCTCATTTCCAACATAGTTTGAATTTATTCTATAAATACAATCTACCATAATAAACCTATTCGCACTTTCATCAATGTTTTGTACAAAATTACCTGTGCCTTCCCAGTTGAGGGAGTGTTGCTGTTGTTTTACATGATTATAGCAGCTGTCCGGTTTCGTTCCTTTGTTGCCCGTTTGCTTTCCTTTTGATTTGCACCAACGTTGGAAATGACCTTTGCGTCCACATGATCGGCAATTGATATCTCTAGCTTTGCATGTTTCCAAATGCCTTGCTGCGAAATCGCCACCACAGTTATAGCAACGACGTGCTACTGCGTTGACTGTTTCCTTTGGCTCCTGTTCAGCCACACTGTTAACACTTGTTTGACTAGTTGTGTTCAACAACGCCTTATGTGCATTTGCAGCCTCATACATCTTGCACGTTTCAATGACTTTCTGCAATGACTCATCCTTTCCTTCCAATTACTTCAATTGTAACGTCTTGTCATGCACACCAATGACAATTCGTTCCTTCAACATACGATCATTGTATGATTGTCCATCCAATTTGTATTCACAAAACTCGATCTGTTTTCGAAGCTCTGTTTCAAACTCAACAAAAGGCTGCTTTTCTTT
>NW_023472421.1:0-4114 GCF_013731165.1 Rhagoletis pomonella
AAATGAATAGTCCAGATTTGATGCTCACAACTTCTTTATTCTATGCAACAACATGGCTGGGGATTTGCCGGAAGAAATGTGACGGCACCTTTTGCCTCTATTAATTTCCACTGAGGTGTGAGTATCGACTCCTCGAATAACGTCAGCTTTTAATACAAGTTTTTAATCCACTTTAATTACTTGGTTGTAATTCCGTTCTTGCGAGGGCTGATGAGTGTGGTTCGCTCCGTGTCCAGTCCCAAAAAGAAAATATATTTTTCTAGTCTCGTGGTATGTGACCACCGATTCATTTATCGTATGTCAGTGTGGGCGTTTTCATAGTGGCCATGTCAATTCGTGTCTATACCGATATGATGGTTCGCGTCTTGAATAACTATTGGTTACATACATTCATCTGGCAATCCTCCCCATTTTGAAGTTTAGCTTTGACAGTTTTGTTATGTTTACATTTCTTATAATCGTTCTGATGTCTATTATTTGGGCAATAAAAAATAATAGATCAATACGACCGCCATAATTTTTACCTAGCTCGTGGAACCACCCAAATTTTGACAGCTTGTAAATATGTATACACTTAAAGTTGTTGGCCGTAATAAAGAGTCAAAATCAAAATGGAGTCTGGAAAAGAACAAAAATCGTACGTTAGTTGTCAGTTATAAAATAAATCAAATTTATTTGCGAATATTTGTTAATTCTATTTATTGAAAAGCAACCACGCGGAAAAGCTTGTGTTAATTATATTGATAACAGAATCTGGCAGCTCGCACGTTGCGTTAATTCTCAAGTAACATCAAATCCACAAAGGAATACATTGCTTGTATTACCATCAATATCGCCATGTATAAACATTAACAACATACAAAAATAGAGCTTTCGCACGATGGTTTTCAACAACATTTATAATTTTCTTTTAATAAAATCACGATTTGTCAAATGTGTAAATTTATTAATCTAGTAATAATGCAGCATACAACCCTGAAATCTAAGAAAAAGTCTGAGGAAGGCCATTAAATAGCAACACACAGCCCAGTGCTTTCCTCAAGGGTGAATATAGCTACAACAACAACCCAAAAAGGTTGGCTACTGTCTATACTGTGCTTGTGATGAAGTTTTTGGTGTGTATCTGGTAATTACTTTGGCGCTGTGAATCGATAATCGATTAATTATAGTTTAGTATTAATAAATTTGTAATTTTTTATTTGCTTTCCTCAACGTTTGAGACATTGTGATGATAAAGATATAATAATAATAATAATAGATTGGCGCTTACACATATGTTAGTGTTTGGCCGAGCTTCTCCTCCAACTTGTGGCGGGCGCCTTGATATTGTCACACAAAGCGGAGGGACCTACAGTTTTACGCCGACTCCGAACGGCGATTGTATTTTTTGAGAAGCTGTTTTTCATGGCAGAAATACACTCGGAGGTTTGCCATTGCCTGCCGAGGGACGACCGCTGTTAAGAAAAACATTTTTCTAAATTTTTTGCGATGTTGCTTTGACCAGGACTTGAACCCAGGTGCTGGTGAGTGAAAGCGCGCACTGCTTACCACTACACCACAGCGGCGGATAAAAAATAATTGATTAACCAATCAGGTGATAAATAGCACAATCAAAAAACCCTGCACCCCTAATTGTGCTTGAAAGTCGATAATCTTCGAACTTCGATAATCACTTCACTTTTCCTCTCAAGTCAGTCCGAAACTTCACTGTGTGTTTTCATCACAGTATACCAGTAGAAAAGGTTTTTGTTGTTGTGGCTGTTAATTTGGTCCCATGAACCAAAAATACAAGATCACGTAAGAACGCGACGTTGTATTTGTAACTGGTTTTGAGAAAAAGTTTGCGAAAGCGGGTTCGTCAGCTGAGCGTTTGTTTACATCACAAGCATCACTATTTTACACTTTTATGCAGCGTTTTTGCTGCATTTAAAATGCAACATTTAGCACTTTCGAACATATGTTTTCGAAGAGCGTTCATGCTATAGCATTTAGCAAATGTACATTTACGCGAGTTCGAAATCGCATGCTTTTGACAAACAGCCGTGTTCCAGTCTCTTATTTAGATGCGTATATATTACGATCAATTCTCACGCAGAAGATAATGTGCAAAAACCCTACTGGAAAGGAAAAAATAAATTTTAAACCAAATATTCAATACAAGCACTTGAATTGTTTTAACCATAACCAAACATTTGTTTGTGTATATATTCATTTGTCGGTGCTGTCAATTAAAATTTTCTCACTTAATTAGGAAACAAACCAAACAGAGTTGACCACAAATTGATCCAGATTTTTATCAGCATCAAATCGATGTTGAATTTGCTTAACTTTTCTTTATCCAAATATGTAATGCAAAATATAAGAAATCTCGATCGGCGGTCACTGAAACGCAGCTAGCAACTGTATACTCGAAAAAGCAATGTTGCCACTTTTTCTCTTTAAACCATGTTCGAATCGTGGAAATTTTGGAAGATCACAGGGTTGCTTTTAGCATTTAGATTCTTAATGCAAAAATGGAGTTGCATTTAGGTGACGAATTTTGTATGGATAAATGTACATTTAGAGTAGCATTTAGAGCTTAATGCGCTAAATGTGCTTTAACGCGTAAGCAAAAACAGCCTATTATTCAAGTAAAGAAGAGTTAATTAAACATGACAACACATTTTAAAGCATTTTGTTGCTTAATTTCACCTGAATTGTGCGTTTAAAGTGGCTGACAATAATTTTGGCAAATTTTGGTTTTCGTTGTTTTCTTTGCTTTGTTTACTTTTCGCTCGTTTTCCAGTGAAACAAGATGGCGTAGAGCCCGCAAAAAAAGTCGTCTTTTTTCACTCTCTTGTTCTTACGTGATCTTGTGTCTTTCGTTCATGATTTGGTCCCCATAAAGGACTAGAGGGTTGCGAGCAACTATTTTGCCGCATTCAGGGTGCTGTGCAGCAAAATAATGTGGTGAAAATTTTAACATCGGATAAATGGCGAGAGAAATATTGTTATGCGCTTTATAAATAAACATGAACGTAATAAAATATTTTATACTTCAATCCAACTAATTAGGGCTATTTTATCAATTCGAAATGATCTTAAAAATATTTGTTGTGAAATATGTCCCTTATGAGTTAAATGGAAACTATCTTATATGTAAAAATATATTACGATTTACTTCAAATAAATGATGTAAAATGTGTTATATATGGATCTAATTATAATAATAAAATTTAATACTTTCATCTACATTGTTTTTATTGTAAGTTTTCACGAGTAGTCGCAGCTTTCTGCAATTGTCTCTGGCCGACTATACATGTTAAAGCCAAATAATTTCACAATTTGTACCCTAGTAAAGGTTTATATTTTAATAAAATGTGATCAATTATTTAAGAATATATATATTCCGATCAAACTATAGTACTGAATGCTTGACAAATAATTATTTAAATCAAATGATCAATAGTGAACGCACTCGGAGTGAATTTTGGAACACGGAGCGAATTATGCATATTAAGACTAAATAATTTCTAACTTTCTACCATATTATACGTTTATATTTCAATGTAATATGATTAATTACTGAAGAATATATAAACTCCGATCAAACTTCACTACTGAATGCTTGACAAACAATATTTGAATAAAAATATCAATAGTGAACACGCTCGGAGCGAATTTTGGAACACGATATAAAATATGCATGTTAAGACTAAAAAATTTCTTATAAGCTTATGTTTTAATATAATATAATTAATTACTGAAGAATATATTAACTCCGATCAAACTATAGTATTAATTGTATGACAAACTATTTAAATCAAATGATCAACAGTGAACGCGCTCGGAGCAAATTTTGGAACACTTCATAGAATATTTACAGAAGGAGTATATTATTTGGTAGAGATCAAAATGTATTTAACAAAGTGTGATTGAATTTGATATTGCTCTCAGAAGAACCATCCTATAGTCAAATAGAAAAAAAAATTTTATGCATTTTGAATCGTTTGTTTATATTTTTAACATAATATTAAGAGAGCCGCACTGAGTTGTCAATAACACTTTGTTTAATACACCCATGATACAAATATTTAAAGGTAAAAGCGCTTGCTCAATTCGTCGGTCATCATTT
>NW_023472422.1:0-4113 GCF_013731165.1 Rhagoletis pomonella
ATGCAAAAAGAATTATCGAAATCGGTTGACGTGGTCCAAAGTTATGCGGTAACATACATAAAAAAAAAAACAAGATTCCGACGAACTGATAACCTCCTCCTTTTTTGGAAGTCGGTTAAAAATAAACGCAATCATTATAATAAAATAACATGCAGATACACCATTATACTGAAAAGTGTACGCTTGGAATATACTTTAACTACACGTATGCATGTACGTAATTTATGTATATGTAGATACATACATATATGTTTCCACCATAATTCATATATTTGTGCATATTCCCACATTCCTTCCAACTGAAAAGCATTTGCTTGCATTACTTACATATACATATGTACATATGTATGTACGCTGTATGCATAACAAAATGCATACCCAAAACAAACGCGAAAAATATCTCCCATACAACGTCGTTGAAAATTTTTCGCGAAAAGTTTATCGCGATAAGCTGTTGTGAGTGATCGCGAATGGATTATTTGCATCGTTTTTCTTATTTATGAGAGGCCGACATCGGCAATGCTCGGACTTCTCATATTCGAGTGAGAGGAAATTTCTTTGCTTTTTTCGATCGCGAATGAAAAGCAGCGAAAATTTTTTTGTCGATCGCATTCCGAATGTGAGAGATGATAAATTTGTTTGCATTTTTCACTCGCGATAAAAGAATGCAAAAATAGACTTGGAATATTATCGATCACGAACGTGAGAGAATGAGAGTGAGAATTTCCGAACCCTGGTTTATACACGCATATCGGCGGAAATAGACGACACGCCATATCTTTAAATAAAATTAATTCGTGCTCGTTTGTATGTACATACATATGTAAATGCATGTGTGTGCACCTTTCTATTAATATCGTTGAATTATTTTAATATCTATTGCAAACTTTTATTCAGGCAGGACTAAAAAGTAGAAAATAAATAATAATAAAAAAAACTTTTTAATATACAACGCTTTTATAAATGGACTAAAAAGTAGAAAATAATATTTCTCAGTCCCATAGAATTTGTTTTACTAACTTTTGATTTTGAAATTTTAGCAAAAGTCATTATAAATAATCTATGAAATTGAAAATGAAAAGCGTGGGGCGCATGTAATACACTTGAATTGATATGAAAAGTAATATATGTATGTATGTATGTGGGTATATGAATAACGACCGCTTAAAATCGATTTCAAAGTTCTACTTTCGCTGTAGAAATTTTAGGTCTACGTTATGTAGTTTGACTATTGTCAATTAAATCGAATGCTTTGTATTGCATGCGCTCCACGTTTTTCATTTTCAATTTCATAGATTGTTTATAATGACTTTTGCTAAAATTTAAAAATCAAAAGTTATCAAAACAAATTCTATGGGACTGAGAAGTATTATTTTCTACTTTTTAGTCCATTTATAAAAGCGTTGTATATTAAAAAGTTTTTTTTATATTATTTATTTTGAAATAGTTCTACTGGAATATTCCAAATACGTACATGCTTTGCAAAAGTTTAATGATTTTTGGTGAGCTTTAATTTATTGACATTAGGGTAGTACGTCATTGTGGGAGGAACTGGAGTCTGGTTATTTAGTAGTAGAACGTGGTGCTCGAGGTCAATGAATTTTGACTCAAAAAAATGTATCCTCGTGAGAAGCAAATCGATATGTCATACTGTAAGATCCCACTGTAAATGCCGAAGATATGTATGACAAAAACTGAAAAAAGACGAACCCTGCTTTCGACAAAAAAGAAAACAATCGAAATTGCCTTCGAATCGAAATACTTCCTTAGCAAAATGATTTTCGAAGGGCTTTAATTTACTGGCATGAGGGTGGTACGTTAGGGTGGTAGAAATTGGGATCTTATGGGTAAGCAGTAGAACAGAAACTTGAGGTCAATGCATGTTGGAACAAAAAAAAAATATCCCCTCAGGACAAGAAAATCGATATCATCGGGCGAACTTTTTTTCCGGTACGGTCCAATATTATATAATTTACTACCATATAGGGATTACCAATTTTCGATGGCATTTTTATGCGCTTTGAGTTTATTTTAATCCATTCATATAATATGAAAAATTAAAAAAAAAAAACAGAAAAAAATAACATAAAATATCGATTAAATTCAACCAAAAATATAGTTATACAAAAATTATTAGTTAAGTATGATGCAAAAAATAAAAATTTATTTTAATCATTGAATTCTCTTCCCATTTCTATTCCCCGACTTAGGATCTGCAAAACAAGCTGAACAACGAAAAGTCGCGTCTAGCAGCTGCTGTACAGGCCTGTGAAGCTGCCACTGCTTCCATCAGTCGCCCCAGCTCACCGCTGGAGACTGCCATTCAAGCCATACCCGAACGCGAGCTTATTGTGCGCGCAAAACTGGAAGATTTGCTGGATCAGGTAGGTTCTGATCTAAGAAGCTGGGGAAACTTTTTCATGAAAAAGAAAGAAGAAAATGTTAACGCTTTCTTTAGAGCATATGTGTACTAGAGAAACTGTAGTATTTTATGTAGAAAACTAGTAACCGATAACAAATATGAGCTTATACAATTTGTTAAAACACTTTTCCCCAAATATGAATTAGTTTTTATATTATTATTTTATTTTTATTATAATTATAACATGTAACCTTATTTGTTTTTGAAATAATTTCCTGTTTAATTGTAATCCGCTGCACTTACGCTACAACAATGCGCACTGCTATTTGCCAACAAAAAATCCTCCCTGTTCATTTAACCACCCACGAAAATCCCTTACCCCAAAAAAAAAAACAACCCTCAACCTAAACAACAAACCCACTCGACTCGGAAAAAGATGCCGAGCAACCAAGAAGCATTGCACTCAAGCAACATCGCCGCTAAGGCTGTTAGCGATGTTGAACTACAAGAGATTAATAACGCTCCGCATGATCCAGCTGCTCAAGAGCGTTTAAATAGAAAATTATCACGCTCTAATAGCGAGCGTGTAATCAAGCTTAATACATTAATCACTAAGGTAAGTTTGCTGCCTCGCGACTAGCGAAATTTTTTGGGCTATTTCAAACGCTGCTGAAATTGTAATGCTTTCCTTAATGCTTTAGTTTTGTACTAATTTTCCTGCTAAATTGCTATCGTATTCGCAACCCCAATGTAAATACATACATATATGAGCAAATCTCAAGAATGGTTACATTTTTCGACAAGAACGTGTTTATGGTCGAAATTGGTGGCACACTTATCTACAACAATGCATTATCTTCAGTTGTGCATAAGGAACAAAATTCCATCGCGAAATTCTACTTAAATAAAAACTTAAAAAAGATATACTAGAAAAAGTCAAAATAACAACTCGTGCTCATATACCTGTAGTTGTGTGTGCAACGTATACGCCCCGTAGCACGATGCACAGTCAGCTGACACATTTACTCGCACGCCTTAACTTAAAAGTCAACTAATAAATATGTGCGTGGAAGATTTTTACACAGTATTCCTTATGGTCATACATACATATATATTGGTTTCTTTATGTACATAATAATTTTAGAATGAATTTCGAGTATGCCAATAAAATTGAAAAATTAAAAAAATGGAGTTGTAGTTATCTTTTGCTTTGAAGTATCTTAAATTAAATTAAAATTAAAAAATAAAAACGTAAAAGCTCAAAGATTACAAAATAGCTGCGACAGATATCCTGCATGCTGTAATTTTTTTTTTAATAGGTGGCACACTCTTTAAACTTCACAGATATGTTGTACTTGATGCCAGCGTACATTGCCTCTAATATGAATATTCTATTTGAAAACTTCCCAAAGTTATTAAAAAAAACCTACTACGACTTTTCGCCTAAATAAACGTTTTACTTGATTTATTTTTTATTGTACACACTTGTTTCAGGAACTCCATTGATTTAAATAAATACAAGAAGAACGCCTTAGGGTTTTTCTTTGGGGGGAGAGAAGCGAGTGACCCTAAAAAAACTAACCCGTGAGATTTGCTCATATACCTTTATATAACCGCTCATACATATATACATACAAACATATTTACGTATCTATGTACATATAAACATAAAATAGTATTTTTAAGGTCTTTGGGCAAAATTTCCCATTCGCTGTACTAGGTTCTTTGGGTACTTCGCATATTTATATTTT
>NW_023472423.1:0-4113 GCF_013731165.1 Rhagoletis pomonella
TTAAGACAACTAAGTTGTGTCATCAAAATATCACAGATACATAGGAACTTTTATGAGTATCTTCATACATACATACGTTCTAGCGCAAATGTATGTTTGCACCAGGGTTGTTACGAATATTCGCATTCGTATTCGCAACCGCGGAGCTTCCGCATTAATTTTAACATTCGCATTCGATTTCGCATTCGCGAAAATCAATGCGGATCTTTTGCGAATGCGAATATTGAAGGGACCGAAAACTACAGTTATTTTCTACGAGTTAAACTTGGCCAAATATTTTTTGATCCGAAATAAACGTCCTATCCGGATAATAAAAAAACCGCTTATCCAAATTAAACAAGTTTGGTATCCAATGAAAGAGGACTGAAATAGCCTTAAAACTGAAATATCGAAATGAGGAAAGCCACACATCGAAAAATATTTCAATAAAAAATGTTAATTAATTACCATAGAACAAACATTTAGTATTAAGTTATAAAAATATATAAATAGAGGTGGTAACCTTCATTCGTTATTTCTGTTTAAAAGCTATTTCAGTCCTCTTTCATATGATACCAAATTTGTTTAATTTGGATAAGCGGTTTCTTTATAATCCGGATAGGACGTTTATTTCGGAATAAAAAATATATAGCCAAATTCAACTCTTTAAAAAAAACTGTTCATTTCGGTCCTTGGAAAATTGTGCAAGTGCACAGACAAATATCGAACCAGTTATAGAAGAAAGCATTAAAAATGAGTTACAAAAACTAAAATCGAAAAACGCTGATGACGTGACAGTTTCTTCAAATTCCGAAACAACCAAAAGAATGAGAATAAAGAATTCTTTGGAAAAAAACGGTGTCTTAACAACGTTTGTGCCATGATGCTAGATTGTGAAGATAAAAGTCAGGAGGATACATTCGACATTTGCAGCCCCGATGAAGTTCTCAGAAAGTAACTATTGCACCGCAATAAAAATAAATAAATATAACTCAAAGTCCTCTCAACTGGTGCAGTTTCAGTCGAAAATAATTTACAATTTGGCCAATTTTCAAGTTTGTCGCCTCGAGTGAGTAGTTATATAGAGGCGCAGGTTTGATTTGCGACCCTTCGAAAAGTTTTTGTTAAGTACAATGTTCCAATTTTTGGGAAAATTTTCCAAAACGGATCCAGGCTTTGAAAAAAAAAAATATTAGGGAGTATAGAGGAGCTTCTTCAGATTTTAAATCTGAAGACCCCACCCTCCGGAGGCTTATAGTTTTAAAGTAATTCGCATTTAAAGTTGCAAAAAACACCGAATTTAACCTCACCTTTTGCTTTTTACACCAATTGAAGTGAAATGTCAGTGCTGCCATACATATGAAAAAATGCCTCAAAAACACAAAACGGAAGCAATAAAAAAATGCAGATAATGATCGCGCGATATTTAATAAAAAAATGTTATTATTTATTGGTCGATTTTTGATTAAAAAGTGGTATAATTTATCGAAGTATCGATTTTATAATAAAAAGCGATGTTTTATTAAAAATGTTCATTATTCATCGAAGTATCGATTTTTAGAATATAAAGCGCCGCAGGTGAAAATTTTTATTAAAAAATCGCGCGATTTTTAATTAAAAATTTTCATTATTTATGGAAGTATCGATTTTTAGAATATAAAGCGCCGCAGGCGAAAATTTTTAATAAAAAATCGCGCGATTTTTTATAAAAAATTTTCGATATATATGGAACTATATTAAAATATGGTTACTGGGTGTTTTATATAAAATCGCGCGATTTTATATAAAAAAATTTCATAATTTATGAAAGTATATTTAAAAAAAAGAAATAAAAAAGGAAATAATACGGTTTGTAAGTGTATTTAATAGTAAAAGACGCGAAAAAATGCAGTGCTAGCTACTGCATGCGAAAAAATAAGAAGAGAATAAAAGAAATACCGTTGAAATACGGTTGCCATAAAAATATGACGATTTTACGCACAACTCCTTTTTGTGTTGGCCGCGTTTTAATAAAATCCTTTAATAGTGGCGTATTTACTTTTAAAACGTATGGCAGCACATATTTGCTCTTACTGTCGGCCATTGTTATTTCTGTTTGTTTGTGAAAAGTGGTAAAACGTGAACACAAATTTATAAACGCGTTTTACTTAATTAATTGGTGAATTATATATAATAAAAGCATAAAATACGCATGTGAACATTGAAAATATAATATGTAACACAAAATATAAGTGATAAGTGGCATATTTTAAAAAAATTAGGGGGTGATAGTGGACATTATTTAACAACAAATTGCTAAAATACTATTAGGAATTATATTGTGAGAGTGAACAATTCATGTTGAGGAGGCCCAACATCCTCACCAAGTTTCATGACGAAATTCCTTATACTTTCGCTGAAATTTCGATTGGTTCCGTTTTGGAAAGCCCACCCCAATTTTTTAATTTTTAGTACCAAAAAAAAACATTCAGACTTATCATGAGTGTAATTTTCCCCGCACCGGTTCAATTTTCAGTTTTGGTTTCCATGTATTTACTATGGGCGGAATACAAATTTTCGAGTGATTTTTTTCTCAGGCGAAACTCAGGATAAGGCAGATTTACTATGGGCGGAATACAAATTTTCGGCTGAATTTTTTTATCGAGCAAAACTCAAGATAAAGCAGATTATTAAAAATTATTAACCCTTCCTTTTTTTATTTACCTAAATCACCTAATTTACCCATCCACATTATTTCTTAAAAATACATGACATCCGAATTCACATTCGCATCCGCGGATGATAGCTTTTAAACATCCGCATCCGCGTTCGCATCCGCGGATGTTTAAAATACCACATTCGCAACATCCCTGGTTTGCACCATTAGTGAACTCACATGAAAATATACATATGTGTAACAGCTTCAGTACATTAAACAACTCACCGAGAGACATCACTTAATGAGTCTGTGCTTAGTCTTTGTTTTTATTCTTACATTTTTATTTGATGAGTCTGCTGGATTCTTCTTTTTCTTATTTTGATATTTAACTTTCCTCTATAAATTACGGGTAATAAACTCAGACTGAGCACGAAGTAGGTAAATGTTTGTAAAGGCCATAGCAAAAAAAAACAAAGATTTTGTCTGTTTAATGTCAAAGAACAAGCAATTATTGTATACTTTTGTGGCATCGTTTTTATGCTTAACTTCATAAAACATAAAATTTATGAGACGTGGCTGTGGTTTCGGCTTTTAACTTACAAGTGATGCAGAAGATTTTCATACCATTTATGCATAATGAATGATCATGAAATATTCTTCTATCTTCTATCAAAGTTTCTTAAATCAGTTTGCAGCTCTCAAGAAAAAATGCTCGTATATTTATTTCTTCAAGAAAATTTACAGCAAAAACAAAGTAATTTTTCAACCAAGGGGAAAAATGTTTCTTGTGATTTCCAAAAGTATCGGAAAAACTTCAAATAGCATAACAGCAACTTCCATTTGGAAATCCTCAATTATTCATACATTTCCAATAGCAAACACTCACACTTAACCCTCATTAGGGTCAAAATTGATACTTTTTAAATTTTTAATCCGATTTTCTCACTTGCCTTGGGTTCGATCACTTATTTTTTTTTTACTTTATCTTTTTTTTGCCAAAAAAACTAAAATTTTTTACCATGGAATTTTACATTGTAATTGAAATATTTTTTAGCTATAGTTACGAATTGGACCCAATTGGCACTATCTTCACATAACAGAGAAACTTTAATTTTTCATTGGGATTCGGTAGAAATAATTCCCCGTCGAAGCAATACCGCCCAGTTCGTTGAGCAAACACAGTTCATTGGGACCAGCATATCACAGCCAACTGGAGGCAGCACAAATAAACATAAAATCCGCCCAATGTGGAATGTGTAACCAATTTCTAGGTAATGTGTTAAAGGTGAAGAAAAGCAAATGACAAATACTAAACAATTATCAACAAATCAGCTCCAAACATTTTGTTTAATCCAGAAAACCGCCAAGTTTCCCAGTATCAAAAATGACCCTAAGACCAATTAAGTTTGTACTTTAAGAGACTAATGAGGGTTAAACAATTTCGCAATAAAGCATATACACATGTACTCTCAAGTGAATAGGTTTTTAAACATACA
>NW_023472424.1:0-4113 GCF_013731165.1 Rhagoletis pomonella
GCAATATGGATATATTTTGCGCTTTAAACCGCAGAAATGTGCACTATCTTAGGTTGGAATGTGGCGCGCCTTCAGTGAAGCACTTACTAAAGTGCAAAGTGTTAATTCTTTAATAGAAAATGAGACCAATATTCATATTTAATTTTTTGAGTTTTGTATCGATATTTGGAATATCGAGTCTTTTTATTACGATATTAATGGGTACCCGATACTTTTACAGCGATACTTTAAATTAGTACTATATCGATACTTTCGGTTCGATATCGTGTCCCTACATCTGTGGTAAAACTGTTCCTTCTTTGCTATTTAAAGTGAAAGAGTAAGCTCCTTCAATAGGAATTTCCAGCAGAAATGATCAACGTCTGGCTATAGAGAGAATCGATGCTCAAATAATTAAAAAATTATAGGTCTGACCTTTAATAAGATAAGAATTACGTACTATGATTCAAATGCCTATAAAAAAACAGGGTGCTTTTTTAAAAAATAACAATATTCTGATCCGATTCGGCTGGCAGCCACGACTTTAAAAACAGAATTTTGTTCAAAATTTTCATTCCGGAAAATAAGAATTTATTTTCCATATCCACCTCTTTAGCTCGCTATAAGCACGAATTTTTCAAGCCAGTCACATAAGAAAGTAGTAAAAATGAATTACAAAAACTAAAATCGAAAAACGCTGATGAAGTTACAGATACCTACGGTGACCATATTTATGAGAGCCGAATACGGGACAAAAAATATTTTTGCAAATTTTTTCCACAACAGTTTACAGATGTTCAAGCCTTCTTTAATGATTCTAGATGTATTAGCTCTGAAAAAGTATCCTTTTAGCAACATCACAAATTTATAGGATAATTTTCTCGATATTTTTACCCCGTAGAATTTGTTAAAAAGAAATCGTTAAATTATAGTATAATAAAGTGCTATTTTAAGTCGCTAGGGCGTACCATTAATTTTTGGCATTTTTTTTTTTTTGTTGACGCAATTTTTCATACAAAGTAAGTATGTTCGACCGTTTGTTAGAAACAGAAGCAAATGAGCAGCACTTTCCACTCGCGCTTTATTATACTCAATTTTAATGAGTTCCAAACTGCTAACCAAATTTTTTTCTAAGATTCTAATTAAAAAGTTTGAAATTTTGGTGAAACATTGCAGAATTAATTTTTATAGTTTTTTGCACAAAGTTTGAAATTTGCTATTATATGGTTTTTGTTAGGAAAAGAGCTTTACTTTCATAAACACAATAATAAACATTAAATAAACTAAGGAAAAATAACCAAAACTTAATAAAATACCAAGTCCTAATTTCTATTTTGGTCACTGTATATATTCCTCGATACGAATCACAGGCATTCAGATTAGAAAATAATAATTGTTTATGGAGCAAATTTCGATCATATACCAACATCACTTAAAACTCGTTCATAGGCATGCCATTTAAATGAGCTGTTAAGGCGTCGAAAGACCGAATACGGGACAAATACAGGACATTAAAAGAAATACAGAACATTTGGCGTCCCGTATAAAATGAATAAATTACCAGGACAATGGGTCAAAAAAGATGACTGTCCCGTATAATACAGGACGGATGGTCACCGTACAGATACCACATGTTCTGAAACAGCCAAAGGAAAACTTTTTAAAAGCTTTAGAAAAACCTGACACATCTGGTTTGGCTTTCAAGCGCTGGTTAAACAACGATCACGCCATTATGCTAGATTCTAATTGTTTCTTAAAAATACTTGACATCCGCGTTAGCATCCGCAGCCGCGGATGTTAGCTGTTAGGTATTCGCAGCCGCATTCGCAACCGCGGATGTTTAAAATTCCACATTTGCAACATCCCTAGTACATATGTACCTAAGTTGTTGCACACATTAGTAGGCATGCACACAAGCATGCATACATATATGCCCAATTAAGACAGCACAGGTTATACAAAGAGAGAGGGACAATTTCGAGTGCTTATTTTCAGTTCTATGTATTTTATTGTTTTATTTTTACAGTTACGTTTTCTTTTGAACATGCAATTTAATGCAAAATGACGATGATTGCATTGCTTGCAACTTCGTTAGCTCACTGCAGGCCGCGGACGTCAAAAACAGCCAGATTAAATGCACAAAATGCAACGATTAATTAATAATTGCAACAACTCAAGTGTGAACATTTATCATGGCAAGCGCCAAAAACTGAAAGGTAAATTAATAATTGTATCGCGGCAGCCGGCCGCCAATGGTCAGCGACGGGTAGAAACAGGCAAAGACTTGGCACGTTCGCGCATTTTTGTCACCCAAAATAAGGCGTCAGCGTATTAGGATTTCATAATGTCATTCTAGTTGCCTTACATTGCCATGCCACGCGTCCATACCACCCAATGTTGCACGCATAAATTTACGCAGCCGTAGCGTGTGGCAACCTCTGCCACTTGCCCCACATCCTACATATCACAGCTAATAAATCGTTCAAAATAATTTGAATCCTATCAAATCCAAAGCAATCGTCTAATAGCGCAGAAAGTGTCATTATACTAGGCATTTTTACGCCTTTTAAGTGACTTTTCAATTCGTTAGAGCAGCGAAACGTATGAAGTGTGCGACTACGCGACGATGGTCCATAAGTCACTTTCGCGTAAATGGAGCATAAGTGTGTATAACAAGTTAATGAAATTAAAAATATCTTGTCACTCAGGCTCGCTTAAGTATGGATATGTGCAAATAAAAAACTCAATTCAATTTGACGCTCTGAATCAAATTTGCTTAAAGCTTTGATGCAAATGGAAAATATATTTATGTATGTGTTATATTGTCAATCATAGACTCAGGTTGAGTGCGACTTATACCATGTCCCCACCAAAAAGTTAACCATCTCAAATCGAACTTAACCACATCACTAACTATTGCTGTCCACACTGCGGTGTGTGGTTTATAAAGCAGTAAAAATGTAGAGAACAGTGTTCGGACTTCCAAAACTCGATTCAGGACTAAAAATCTGTGCAAAAATAAATTTTTGCGTTTTTTATTTTCGTTTCTGACATTAATTGCTTTACTTAAATATTTTCTATTCACGGAAAAATAATAACGCGAGGCAATGTAAGGATAGTACGTTACATATTTAGGTAATATTTAGCATTTTCTATAAAGTAGAACGTTTCTAACACTTAATTTTTTAAAAAGCAATGGGATCTAAACCTTTTCTACTTTATATAAATTTCATTCTACATATATTTTTTAACAACTTAAGTATTGTTCTGCATCCGCCAATTTCTACAGCCATACATCAAAAAATAACGAAGTTACTTTAATGACGCATTGCTATGAAAGAGTTACTTTTTAACAGTGAAATTTGGCTAACTTTAAATTTTTTTACTGAAACCGATGGTGAACACTCAAAAAACGGCCCCAAGAGGGAAACGGAACAGATTTGAAGTCAAGCGGAGTAGATTTCAATTTTTTTCAAAAACCGGAGTAAATCTAATTTGATCTTAGTTAAGTCCAAATACTAGTAAGGAACGAAGTTTTTACATGTTAACGCTAATGACCCACAGTGGCGGGAAAATACAGGGTTGTATCAGACTTTCGACGTGGTTTCGAGTTGGTTAGCTTTTAACCATCTCAGTGAAATGGTTAAGTGCTGCCATTTTTTTTTATGGCGAAACTACGCTAAATGAAGTGGGTTATCGGGATTAGCTCCGGTGGGGACATGGTATTAGATTCAAAAAGCGATGAGTAGCATCAATTACTAAAAGGTATGTACACAAGTGTGGTCCAAAAATGCATGTCTGAATTCTATCGCTCCATTCCATAGAATTCTTTTATGTCAAAAAATATACGCGTTTTTTATTTCCAAATCGAAAAATATTTGGAGGTCGCTCAAAGCGCTCAAAGTTTATTTATGTATTTCATATGAAAAAAATAATTTTCGTGGAAGTAGTATCGAATTGTTGAAAATCAATATTTTCGGTCGAAAAAACTCTGTTTATCCTAATGAGACTTCCAATAATAATACTTTAATACTTAATAAAACTCCAACTTTACTTTATTACCTCCGTAATATATATACCTACATACAGGACCATCGAGAGAAAACTCGGGGCCGGGACTAAAAAATCATGGCC
>NW_023472425.1:0-4113 GCF_013731165.1 Rhagoletis pomonella
AAATGAATAGTCCAGATTTGATGCTCACAACTTCTTTATTCTATGCAACAACATGGCTGGGGATTTGCCGGAAGAAATGTGACGGCACCTTTTGCCTCTATTAATTTCCACTGAGGGGTGAGTATCGACTCCTCGAATAACGTCAGCTTTTAATACAAGTTTTTAATCCACTTTAATTACTTGGTTGTAATTCCGTTCTTGCGAGGGCTGATGAGTGTGGTTCGCTCCGTGTCCAGTCCCAAAAAGAAAATATATTTTTCTAGTCTCGTGGTATGTGACCACCGATTCATTTATCGTATGTCAGTGTGGGCGTTTTCATAGTGGCCATGTCAATTCGTGTCTATACCGATATGATGGTTCGCGTCTTGAATAACTATTGGTTACGTACATTCATCTGGCAATCCTCCCCATTTTGAAGTTTAGCTTTGACAGTTTTGTTATGTTTACATTTCTTATAATCGTTCTGATGTCTATTATTTGGGCAATAAAAAATAATAGATCAATACGACCGCCATAATTTTTACCTAGCTCGTGGAACCACCCAAATTTTGACAGCTTGTAAATATGTATACACTTAAAGTTGTTGGCCGTAATAAAGAGTCAAAATCAAAATGGAGTCTGGAAAAGAACAAAAATCGTACGTTAGATGTCAGTTAAAAAATAAATCAAATTTATTTGCGAATATTTGTTAATTCTATTTATTGAAAGGCAACCACGCGGAAAAGCTTGTGTTAATTATATTGATAACAGAATCTGGCAGCTCGCACGTTGCGTTAATTCTCAAGTAACATCAAATCCACAAAGGAATACATTGCTTGTATTACCATCAATATCGCCATGTATAAACATTAACAACATACAAAAATAGAGCTTTCGCACGATGGTTTTCAACAACATTTATAATTTTCTTTTAATAAAATCACGATTTGTCAAATGTGTAAATTTATTAATCTAGTAATAATGCAGCATACAACCCTGAAATCTAAGAAAAAGTCTGAGGAAGGCCATTAAATAGCAACACAGCCCAGTGCCTTCCTCAAGGGTGAATATAGCTACAACAACAACCCAAAAAGGTTGGCTACTGTCTATACTGTGCTTGTGATGAAGTTTTTGCTGTGTATCTGGTAATTACTTTGGCGCTGTGAATCGATAATCGATTAATTATAGTTTAGTATTAATAAATTTGTAATTTTTTATTTGCTTTCCTCAACGTTTGAGACATTGTGATGTTAAAGATATAATAATAATAATAATAGATTGGCGCTTACACATATGTTAGTGTTTGGCCGAGCTTCTCCTCCAACTTGTGGCGGGCGCCTTGATATTGTCACACAAAGCGGAGGGACCTACAGTTTTACGCCGACTCCGAACGGCGATTGTATTTTTATGAGAAGCTGTTTTTCATGGCAGAAATACACTCGGAGGTTTGCCATTGCCTGCCGAGGGACGACCGCTGTTAAGAAAAACATTTTTCTAAATTTTTTGCGATGTTGCTTTGACCAGGGCTTGAACCCAGGTGCTGGTGAGTGAAAGCGCGCACTGCTTACCACTACACCACAGCGGCCGATAAAAAATAATTGATTAACCAATCAGGTGATAAATAGCACAATCAAAAAACCCTGCACCTCTAATTGTGCTTGAAAGTCGATAATCTTCGAACTTCGATAATCACTTCACTTTTCCTCTCAAGTCAGTCCGAAACTTCACTGTGTGTTTTCATCACAGTATACCAGTAGAAAAGGTTTTTGTTGTTGTGGCTGTTAATTTGGTCCCATGAACCAAAAATACAAGATCACGTAAGAACGCGACGTTGTATTTGTAACTGGTTTTGAGAAAAAGTTTGCGAAAGCGGGTTCGTCAGCTGAGCGTTTGTTTACATCACAAGCATCACTATTTTACACTTTTATGCAGCGTTTTTGCTGCATTTAAAATGCAACATTTAGCACTTTCGAACATATGTTTTCGAAGAGCGTTCATGCTATAGCATTTAGCAAATGTACATTTACGCGAGTTCGAAATCGCATGCTTTTGACAAACAGCCGTGTTCCAGTCTCTTATTTAGATGCGTATATATTACGATCAATTCTCACGCAGAAGATAATGTGCAAAAACCCTACTGGAAAGGAAAAAATAAATTTTAAACCAAATATTCAATACAAGAACTTGAATTGTTTTAACCATAACCAAACATTTGTTTGTGTATATATTCATTTGTCGGTGCTGTCAATTAAAATTTCCTCACTTAATCAGGAAACAAACCAAACAGAGTTGATCACAAATTGATCCAGATTTTTATCAGCATCAAATCGATGTTGAATTTGCTTAACTTTTCTTTATCCAAATATGTAATGCAAAATATAAGAAATCTCGATCGGCGATCACTGAAACGCAGCTAGCAACTGTATACTCGAAAAAGCAATGTTGCCACTTTTTCTCTTTAAACCATGTTCGAATCGTGGAAATTTTGGAAGATCACAGGGTTGCTTTTAGCATTTAGATTCTTAATGCAAAAATGGAGTTGCATTTAGGTGACGAATTTTGTATGGATAAATGTACATTTAGAGTATCATTTAGAGCTTAATGCGCTAAATGTGCTTTAACGCGTAAGCAAAAACAGCCTATTATTCAAGTAAAGAAGAGTTAATTAAACATGACAACACATTTTAAAGCATTTTGTTGCTTAATTTCACCTGAATTGTGCGTTTAAAGTGGCTGACAATAATTTTGGCAAATTTTGGTTTTCGTTGTTTTCTTTGCTTTGTTTACTTTTCGCTCGTTTTCCAGTGAAACAAGATGGCGTAGAGCCCGCAAAAAAAGTCGTCTTTTTTCACTCTCTTGTTCTTACGTGATCTTGTGTCTTTCGTTCATGATTTGGTCCCCATAAAGGACTAGAGGGTTGCGAGCAACTATTTTGCCGCATTCAGGGTGCTGTGCAGCAAAATAATGTGGTGAAAATTTTAACATCGGATAAATGGCGAGAGAAATATTGTTATGCGCTTTATAAATAAACATGAACGTAATAAAATATTTTATACTTCAATCCAACTAATTAGGGCTATTTTATCAATTCGAAATGATCTTAAAAATATTTGTTGTGAAATATGTCCCTTATGAGTTAAATGGAAACTATCTTATATGTAAAAATATATTACGATTTACTTCAAATAAATGATGTAAAATGTGTTATATATGGATCTAATTTTAATAATAAAATTTAATACTTTCATCTACATTGTTTTTATTGTAAGTTTTCACGAGTAGTCGCAGCTTTCTGCAATTGTCTCTGGCCGACTATACATGTTAAAGCCAAATAATTTCACAATTTGTACCCTAGTAAAGGTTTATATTTTAATAAAATGTGATCAATTATTTAAGAATATATATATTCCGATTAAACTATAGTACTGAATGCTTGACAAATAATTATTTAAATCAAATGATCAATAGTGAACGCACTCGGAGTGAATTTTGGAACACGGAGCGAATTATGCATATTAAGACTAAATAATTTCTAACTTTCTACCATATTATACGTTTATATTTCAATGTAATATGATTAATTACTGAAGAATATATAAACTCCGATCAAACTTCACTACTGAATGCTTGACAAACAATATTTGAATCAAAATATCAATAGTGAACACGCTCGGAGCGAATTTTGGAACACGATATAAAATATGCATGTTAAGACTAAAAAATTTCTTATAAGCTTATGTTTTAATATAATATAATTAATTACTGAAGAATATATTAACTCCGATCAAACTATAGTATTAATTGTATGACAAACTATTTAAATCAAATGATCAACAGTGAACGCGCTCGGAGCAAATTTTGGAACACTTCATAGAATATTTACAGAAGGAGTATATTATTTGGTAGAGATCAAAATGTATTTAACAAAGTGTGATTGAATTTGATATTGCTCTCAGAAGAACCATCCTATAGTCAAATAGAAAAAAAAAAATTATGCATTTTGAATCGTTTGTTTATATTTTTAACATAATATTAAGAGAGCCGCACTGAGTTGTCAATAACACTTTGTTTAATACACCCATGATACAAATATTTAAAGGTAAAAGCGCTTGCTCAATTCGTCGGTCATCATTT
>NW_023472426.1:0-4112 GCF_013731165.1 Rhagoletis pomonella
CTAGTATCCATCGCACAGGAATTGGGAATCGAGTGCGCGGGTACCGCCCGAGAAATACGCAAGCGCATAACGGCGCTGGCGGCCAAGGCGCACACTGACCCAGAGATCTATGCCAAATTCCAGGCGATGGGAATCACCAACAGAGGCGGCGAGGTTGCCTCGGAAGACGAGGAGGAGCAGAAGACGCCAGTACCACCGGATGAACGTACGGGCAGTACGACTACTCCTATGGAAAACACGACACAGAGCCAGTTGGCGGTACCGCTACACCAGCACCAGCTGCCATCAGATCAGCCACCAATTTACCAGCACCCGCCGACAACAACCGTCGGGCCGAACGCAAGTCCAGCCAACCCTGCAAACCAAGCACCGACCCACACGTTTGCACCTATCATCGACCAGGTAAGGAAGTGGTCAGTAAAATATGACGGTGGGCGAGACCCGCTAGTGTTTGTAGAGCGATTGGAGGAACTGGCCGAGGTGTATGCCTTGAACGTGGACCTCCTGCCAAAAACCATGCCCGAGTTGCTGTGCGGCACCGCTCTTCACTGGTACCACAACAACAACGAACACTGGAGTAGCTGGATAACCTTCAAGCGCGACTTCCTACGCTTCTTCCTGCCAACTCGGTATTTCGAACGCCTCGAGGACGATATACGGCAGAGAAGGCAGCACCCACGGGAGAAATATAAGGAGTACGTAATCGCGATACAGAACCTGATGCGACATGCCGGGTATAGCAGCGAGCAGCGTTCGGAAAGAATTTTCCGCAACAGCCACCCCGATTACTTGTTATACATTCGGCGGCGGGATTTCACCACTCTATCTGAACTACTCACGCTCGCGGAGGAGTACGAGTGTATCCACGAAGGCCACAGACGGACGACGGAGACATCATGCCGGGAGGTGGCAAGGCATGTCACCGGCGACAGCCCGATGAGGACCACCACTCAACCGGATGAACCATCTCATCGCACCCCACTGGTGCGGACGACACAACGCCACCCGCCAGTTACACCACACCGCTCAGCGACGGACACACATTGTCGTGACCTATCCAGAAACAAGAGTTTCGACCCCAACAACGTATGCAGGAGATGTGGGCAGGAAGGACATTATGCCAGGCGATGCCGCAACGCACGGAAGATATTCTGTTGGGAGTGCGGTCGAGCCAATGTCCGGACGATCGAATGCTGTCGCCGGCGTCAGGGAAACGGCGGAGGGCTCCACCAAGAACAAGGCGCGGTGAGCCCACCGAACCCAGCGCCGAGACACCCATAACCATGCGTCAGGATCACGGTCGACTGTACGCCCTAGTCCACTTGGGTAGGGAGCTAGTCGAGGCCGTCATCGATACCGGCGCCCCGAAGAGTTTCATATCCACCACCTTAGCGGAGTACATGGCAACCGTAGGAAGCGGAGAGAGGATAACGGTAGCCCTCGAGATACACATGGCCGACGGAACGAGTAGCAATATTTTCGAGGCCATGAGTATCGAGGTTCGTCTCGGACAAGCGATGCACCACGCAGTATTATACATCATGCCAGGGGCAATAGACGACCTCATACTCGGCCTAGACACATTGGGAAGCATGGGAGCTGTAGTATCCTGTGGCGGTCAACAAGTTGTACTCACCGAACCGACTACACAGCCGGCACCATCCGCTACCTCACAAACCACGGAGGATAACACCTCACTCGCAGTAAGTAATACCATCCCGCCGAGGACGGCTAAGAGGAAGCACCGAAGGAAGGGCAGATCCAGGAGCGAGAACGTCAATAGAGTCGACCATGATGAACCCAGTGGAAGCGTCGATAAGCGCACCTCCGCGGAGATGCCACACAGTAACCATACAGGCGAGGTAACACGAATACGCAACTTCCTAGCGGAAGAGCTACAGAAGTTTGAAACCATGAGCGGAGTGGCCAACGTGGCGGAGCACAGGATCATCATGACCGATGACCGCCCAATTAAGCAGCGGTACTTTCCGCGCAACCCAGCGATGCAGGCCATCATCAACGCAGAGATCGACGAGCTCCTCTCCAAAGGGTGCATCGAACCCTCCTGTAGCCCGCATAGCGCGCCCATCGTGTTGGCTCGGAAGAAAAATGGTAAGTGGAGGTTTTGCGTGGATTATCGGCAACTAAATGCCCGATCAGTACCCGACGCATACCCCTTACCCAGAATACAACAGATACTGGACAAGTTACGGCTGGCTAAGTACATCAGCAGCCTCGACCTCAAAAACGGCTACTGGCAGATACCCCTGGAACCGAACAGTCGCCCATACACAGCCTTCACCGTGCCGGGGCGCGGACTATTTCAATGGCGTGTCATGCCGTTCGGCCTACACTCCGCACCAGCAACATTTCAAAGAGCACTCGACCAGGTCATCGGCCCAGAAATGGAACCCCACGCTTTCGCCTACCTAGACGACATCATCGTCATAGGCTCCACCTTCGAGGAGCATGTACAAAACCTACGGGAAGTACTATCACGACTACAACGCGCGAATCTCCGCATCAACCCCGAGAAGTGCGACTTCTTCAAGAAGGAACTCCGATACTTGGGTCATGTGGTAAGTGAGAAGGGAATCCATACCGATCCTGAGAAGGTGGCCGCGATCCAAGAATTAAAACCACCGTCGAATGTGAAGGAAGTACGCCAATACCTCGGGATAGCATCGTAGTACCGTCGTTTCGTGCCCGATTTCGCCACGTTAAGCCAACCACTAACTGCACTCCTGAAAAAGGGTAAGCATTGGAAGTGGGGAGTCAAACAACAAGAGGCCTTCGACACCCTCAAACGGAAGCTCACCGAGGCCCCCGTACTCGCCTGTCCGGATTTTAACGAGAAATTCACCCTACAGACGGACGCTAGTAACTTTGGCTTGGGAGCGGCGTTGACACAAGAATTAGAAGGAGGTGAACGCGTAATATCTTATGCCAGCAGGAAATTGAACAAAGCGGAGGTCAACTACTCGCCCACGGAGAAGGAGTGTCTTGCCATTGTTTAGGGAATCCGGAAGATGAGGCCATACCTAGAGGGATACAGGTTCAAGGTGATCACCGAACACATGTCGCTGAAGTGGCTGAACTCCATCGAGAGCCCTTCCGGCCGCATAGCGAGGTGGGCCCTGGAACTACAACAGCATACATTCGATATAAAATATCGAAAAGGGAAGCTCAATCTAGTCGCGGACGCACTATCACGGCAACCACTGGAGACCCTCCGGCAAGCGATAACGACGGAACCACAATGCAAGTGGTGGCATAAGCGCGTGGGCGAAGTGCGCGCCAACCCGGAGAAATACGCTGACTATATGGTGCAGGACGGACAACTCTACCGCCATATCCCGTGCCGAAACCAGGATGAGGAAGCAGTGCCCTGGAAGCTATGTGTACCAACCCCCCCTTCGCCAACGAGTACTACAGGAGAACCACGATGTTCCCAGCGCCGGCCACATGGGCATCCGACGGACAGTGGCGCGGGTCGCCAACCGACACTATTGGCCAGGTATGTTCCGTGACATCAGCCGCTACGTGCGCCAGTGTGATTCCTGCCAAAAATACAAGGAAGGACAACAAAAACCCGCGGGAAAAATGCTTTCACAGGTGGCCTCGGAGCCCTTCACGACGGTCTGCACAGACTTCGTCGGACCCCTACCGCGATCTACACACGGCAACACCATGCTATTAGTATTCTTCGACCGCTTCAGCAAATGGGTAGAGCTAGTCCTAATGAGACGCGCCACGGCAGAAGGGCTACGCCGTGCATTCAGAGAACGAATCCTAGCGAGATTTGGCGTTCCGAAGATACTCATCTCGGACAATGGCGTCCAGTTCACCAGCACGCTGTGGCAGCGCTACCTCCAAGAGATGGGAATACGACAGCAGTTTACCGCGCCATACACCCCCCAGGAAAACCCAACGGAACGCGCTAACCGAACGGTCAAGCGAATAATAGCTCAACTTACCACGACGCAACACCAGCGATGGGATGACCTCCTCTCCGAAATTGCGCTAGCCATCAATACCTGCGTTACCGCCTCTACGGGGTACAGCCCCTGCTTTTCTCGTCCAAGGGCGTGAGCCACGACTACCTGGAGCGC
>NW_023472427.1:0-4112 GCF_013731165.1 Rhagoletis pomonella
AAAAACGAAGAAGCCAGACAAAGTAGACAAGCGGCACACAGCCTTTCCACCATAAGTAACCGGTACGACGCAAGGAATACCTGCTGGTGCTGCAAAAGGCGTGGGCACCAGCGTTACCATTGTCACTACCCACGGCGACTGTTCTGTTCCCGTTGCGGTCAAGACGGAACTTTCTCCAGAAACTGCCCATGCCCCAAATCAATCAATACCGCGCCACCCATCGCCCAAGCCACTACAGTGCAATCCGAATGGAGAAGTATCGACGGTCGCTTCTACGCCGACGTCACCATCTAGGGCCTATACGTACGAGCACTGGTGGACACCGGAGCCACTCTAACATACGTAGACGACAGCACGCGCGTGCATTTAGAGCGACTCAACATCCGACCTCAGCCTAATAAGCGGAACGTCCAACTCGCGGATCAGACATGCGTTGCCAGTACACACACCTACCCCGTCTGAATCAAGTATAACGAGCGATTCACACGCACAGCGGTAGCAGTGATCCCGAACCTAGCAGAACGAATGATATTAGGAATGGACTTCCTGTCAAAGCGAGGCATTGTTGTGACTTTGGACGGCCAGCCACTAAATTCCGACACGTCACCGAGGCCCAAACCCACATTGTGTTGCCTAACAGAACGGGTTCACTTAAATGAGGAACAAAATCAGGAATTAACCCACTTCTTGGACCACCACAAGACGCTGTTCTCCAAAATCGCCGGACCAAGTACAGCCGCCGAACACACCATTACACTGCGACACAACCAACCGCTGAAGCAGCGCTACTACCCGCGCAATCCCGCAATGCAGCAGGTAATAAACACCGAAGTGGACGAATTACTCACCGCTAACCAGATAGAACCCTCCAGGAGCGCATACAGCTCACCAATTGTACTAGTCAGAAAGAAACAAGGAACCTGGCGGATGTGCATTGATTATCGTCAACTCAATGCCGCTAGTGAACCCGACGCGTACCCACTGCCTCAAATCGGAGCCATTTCGGACAAGCTAAAAGAAGCAAAATACATGTCAACCATCGACCTAAAGAACGGCTACTGGCAGATACCGTTAGCCAGGAAGTCTCGGCCATATACCGCCTTCACCGTCCCCGGCCGAGGACTTTTTCAATGGAAGATAATGCCCTTCGGACTACACTCCGCCCCAGTCACCTTCCAGCGCGCCCTCGACTCTATACTCGGCCCGGAATTGCAATCAAAAGTGTTCGCCTATTTAGACGATGTCATCGTGCTAGGCGAAACGTTCACCGAACATATGACCTACTTACGCGAAGTCTTTCATAGACTTCAGAACCACAAAATGCAAACCAACTTCGAAAAATGCAGTTTTGTACAACAAAAACTGCATTACTTGGGACACATCGTTAGCTCTGAAGGGATACACACCGACCCTGGAAAAGTAGCCGCGGTACGGGAAGTGACCGCGCCCCGAACCATCAAGGAGCTTCGCCGCTTCCTCGGACTTGCCTCCTGTTACCGCCGCTTCATCGCTAACTTCTCCACACTCGCGGTGCCCCTCAACCAGTTACTCAAAAAGAACCAAACTTGGACATGGGGCGAATCACAGAACAACGCATTCGAGGCACTCAAGGGAAAACTGACCTCCACACCAATACTCTGCTGCCCAGACTTCAACTGACCATTTTTTCTACAAACCGACGCTAGCGGAGAAGGACTCGGCGTGGTCTTATTTCAGCGCCATTCGGATCAAGAGAAGATTGTGGCCTATGCCAAGTCTGTCCGACTTAGAAAAGCGTTACTCAGCTACGGAACAAGAATGTCTGGCTCTCCTGTGGGGAATTCGAAAAATGAGACCATACTTAGAGGGCTATCAGTTCACTGCTATCACCGACCACCACTCCTTCAAGTGGCTCCACTCGCTCTAAAACCCCTCCGGGCGTCTGGCCAGATGTGCACTTGAGCTACAACAATACAACTTCGAGATCGAGTACCGAAAGGGATCTTTAAACGTGGTGGCTGACGCACTATCACGGTGCCCGCTGCCAGCCCCCAGCACAGAAGAAGACCTACTGTTCGTTTGGTATAGCCAACGTACGAGTTGGTACGACAGGAAGACACACCAAGTTCAGACGCAACGCGAACAAAACCCCGACTACCAGTGGATCAACAGCCGACTATTTCAACATATAGCACCAACAAATCCACTCTCCCTGGCCCCGCAATGGAAGCTCTGCATCCCCGCTAACCAAAGGGAAAAGATCCTTAAAGAAGTCCACGACGCCGCCGCGGCAGGACACCTCGGGAAGGTGCACAAGAAAATTACTCCTTGCCAGGGATGTATCGAGATGTAAGCAACCATATGCGTGGGTACCTGTTGTGCGCAGCATACAAGGTGGAGCAATGACGCCCGGAAGGATTGATGGCTACGATGCAGTGCTCACGACCTTGGGAAATCGTCACCGCCGATTTCATCAGACCCCTCCCGCGCTCCAAACAGGGCAACACATGCCTCCTACATACATACGTACATACATATCCACATCCAGCCATACATACGCTACATGTTTATATGCATACATACAGATCTACATGCATACATACAACCATACATACATACACCCATACGTTAGAACAACCAAAGAGAAGCACGAAAAAGTGCAAAGCATTCGTACACGCCAATACTCCGCGAGAATTTGTTGCGCAAACATGCCGAAAATTGCGATCTTCATTCGCTTCTCAAATTGCTTATCTAACAACCGACTTAAGTTGATTAACGCCAACTCAGCCAGCACCAGCTTCCGTAGGTGGGCACGGAACGCATCGGGACGGCTTAGGCCGTGTAACCTCGAGCGCCCCTGGCTTGTCCTGCGGGAAAGGCTGAGAGGTTGAGGGGGCCTGTGAAAGGGGGAATACCCCCCCACCACGATTGAATACGTACCGTCTCACCCCCATGGGTAAGCACGGGGTGCATCGGGACGGCTTAGGCCGTGTAACCTCGAGCGGCCCTGGCTCTGCACATGGGGAATACAGACTGACCAAGCTGCCGTAGGTAGGCACGGAGCGCATCGGGACGGATTAGGCCGTGTAACTTTGAGCGCCCCTGGCTCTGCCTGCGGGATAGGTTGGCGGTTTGTGGGAACATATTGACGACCAGCTTCCGTAGGTGACTTCCGTGACCGTTTCGGACCGCCAATATTAACTGCCGCCCTGGGCCAAGACTACAACGAGGAACCGCCACCGGTTGTTATTAAAGAGGACCGCTAGCCCAATCATCACCATCCAGGGCTGTCATCATTATCACCGCTTCTTAAGGCCGAGTGGCCACCTTCCTTATCATCGGGCCGCCACTAGCATCGCTGCCGCCCCAGGCCGAAAGCAACGCCAAGAGCCGCCACCCTTCAGGGCCGCTAGCAACATCATCACCATCCAGGGCCGTTGTCACCCTCGTCCTTCATTAGGGCCGGACTGCCGCCTTCCTCACCATTGGGCGGCCAATATCATTGCCGCCCCTAGGCCAAGCCGCTACCAAGGACCGCTACTTGCTGTCTGCCGCTAACATCATCGCCATCCAGGGCCGCTGTCACCGCCGTTACTCATCAGGGGCCCGTTGTTATAACTAGGGCCGCAAATACTGCTCTCCCTACGGGAGGTCGCTACCGCCCTCGCCACTAATTATGCCACCGTCCACATCACCGCAGGGCCGTCACTACTACAAGGGACTGCTACTGCCGTCACGATCGGCATCGCCGCCCTCATTGGCTGCAGTACCCGTGCTGTGGGCATTTACCACAAATAACCACCTGGGCTGGATTTCGTGCCGGGCGGAAAAATTTTTTCTGCCCAAACGACACATAACGCAGCTAGAAGACACAATTCGCCAGCGGAAACAGATGCACAGGGAAAAGGCCAAGGACTACATCCTCGCCCTCCAGACACTCATCCGACAACATCCGGTCATGTGCCACGAAAACCACCTAGAACGTATTTATGACGGCCTGCGAATAGAATACCGACTCTTCGTTAAAAGAAGTGAATTCCAAACCATCGAGGAGCTCATGGAGCCCACCGATGTGTTTGAACTGCTCAAAAACGAAGAAGCCAGACAAAGTAGACAAGCGGCACACAGCCTTT
>NW_023472428.1:0-4112 GCF_013731165.1 Rhagoletis pomonella
AATATGGTTGTTGATACCTTTTCCTATCCTTCGAAATCTAGCCTTTAATTGTCTAAAAGCATTCTCAACTACTCTTCTACTTTTAGATAATGCGTAGTTGAAGTTCTTTATTTCCTCATTGTTTTCAAGGAAAAATGGAAAAGGTTTCATGAGTCTACAAAATGAAATTCTTAAGTTTAAAATAACGGACAATAATTGATAAGCTACCTATTTGAAAGGCGAAATGCCGAGTCTCCGATAATTACAACGGGCACTCTAGTTGCTCCCATCGAACACGCCATTTCATAAAGCAGACCGCAATTATGCAATTGAGTCTTAAGCAGTGTCTTTTCATACAAAAATGAGTCGTTGCACCGGCCGGGACATCCAATGTTTATATACAAAAAGCGATACCTTTAAATATGGGTGCAAGTACAAAAGATTGTAAGCTAGGCACTAACAACGACGGTTTTCAGCCTTACCTTAGATAACATGAATGTAATAAAAATTATATGTTGTAATATATGTGACATTCTAATAATATTTTCACAATTTTTTTTTTATGTTATTATATGTAACATTTTTTAATAAGTCAAGTATTGTGTTGCTGTCGATACGGTATCTGTTTAGGCCATAGCACTCATCGATCAGGTGTGTGATTGTGATTAAAGCGTTGTTGCACAAAGGACAAGAGGTGTTTGGAGTATTGTCCATTAGGATACCATGCGTCAGGCGTGTGTGGCCCATTCTTAATCGAGCGTATTTTTGAATATCCATTCTTGAGCACTCTGGTGGGTATTTAGGTGCGTTTCCGTCTGTATTCGTCCGTTTGTAGTAGTGGTCGTAGTTGACCCAGTATAGTTTGCGTTCATTTAAGTAATAACTGTTTATTGCTTTTGTTAGATCGGATTTAGAGTACGTTTCTACCAAAAGCACTGGGGCTACGGTGGCGAATTTTGCTGCTTCGTCGGCGTTATGGTTTCCTTTGATGCCTATGTGGCCAGGGATCCACATTAATTTTAGTTTATTTGGGTGCATTATTAGCAAGTCCCGGATCTTGGCTATAGTACAGATTCTGTTGAGAATATTCTCAACTGCGTTAATAGTGGATAGAGAATCCGTGCACACTATGAACTTTCCACGAGAACGGCGGAGTAAGCCGAGGGCATAGGAAATTGCTTCAGCTTCTGCTGTGAAGACTGAGCTGTGATTGCTAAGACGTGCCAATCGTAACACTTCGCAGTTGTGGTCAATCACTGCGAAAGCAATTCGTGATGATGTTTTAGATCCATCAGTATAAACGAAAGACCAATCAGAGTATATGTTGGTGATCTCGGCGAAATGTGCTAAATATGTCGCTTTAGATGTAGAATTTTTCGGTAACTGTGCCAGAGATTTCAGTGTACAATGACTTTTAAGCAACCATGGTGGTCTAGTAGTCACGTATGTTAACTGTGGTTCAACAATTAGATCGAGCTCCCGAGCGGTTAGATTAATTCTATCCACAGCAGATTTGGTTCGTCCGATTTTATGTATATTAACACTTCTTGGAAGCATTTGTTCCGCGGGCATGGTTATTTTATGGATTAAATTAGCCGTATGTAATTTAATCCTTTTCTCGATTGTCAAAAGCCCAGCCTCTGTAAGAGTGCCGCAGCGTTATAGACTGTCTGCAACATCCTTAGGTTTGACTTTGTAGTATGACCGTAAACAGGAAGGCCGTAATCGATTTTTGACACTATAATCGCTTTTACAACTCTAATTGTTATATTTGGGTGAGTGTTGCTATGGAAGCTTGATAAACATTTTATTAAATTTAGCCTTTTTATTAATGCTTTCTTAACGTAAGCTGTATGTACATCCCATTTAAAATTATGACTAAAGTAAATACCTAAGATTTTAAGGTTTTCTACAAAATTAAGTCTGTGTGATTCTATGCATAAATTGGTAGGGTTGCAAATTCGTTTACGGCATACATGGAGGACTTTGCTTTTTTCAATAGATATTTTGGCGCCACTAGCATTACACCATGTAAAAAGTCTTCCATTAATGTTTCAAACTTTTTTTGCAGTTGTGCGTCGTCGTTATATTTGGCTATCAAATACAAGTCGTCTGCAATATGCAGTGCTTAAAGAATATATGCCTACTGATTATTTTATTCAGAGCTTCGAAAGCAATCTGAAAAAGAGTAACGGAAAGTGGTGAACCGTGGGGTATTCCGTTCCTTAGTGGGAATAAGTTGGAATGAATTGAGCCGATTCGAACCCTTATATTTCTGTGCGTCAGAAAGCTTTTCACAAAATTTAAAATTTTTGTTCCCACTTTCCACTCTAGTAGCCGGTTTAAAATTGTATGACAGCCGATTTTGTCGAATGCCTTGTCAAAGTCGATGGATATTATTGAGGTATGATTTCGAGTAGAGAGGGCACTGGCTATGTTGGAATCGATGAACAAAAGAGCATCAATCGTGCTTTTGGTGCTTTTGAACGCAACTTGATTTGTATGGATAAGTCGATTTCTTCTTAAAAACCAAGCCAATCTACTTGAAACAATTTTCTCTAATATTTTACTGGTGCATGAAAGCAGGGAAACGGGTCTATATCCCTTTATTTTGTTGGTTGGCTTCTCAGGTTTTTTAAAAGGAATGACCACAGCATTTTTCCACTCTTGCCGGATTATAGCACTATTGAAAACAGAGTTATAGATTCTTAGTAGCTGTTTTTTTCCCTTCAAAATGGAGATTTTTAAGCATCTCATAACTAATTTTGTCGAAACCAGGTATTTTTCCTTTGGCAGTTGCTAGGGCGGCGTTAATCTCAACAAGAGAGATGTCGGATTCAATCAGTCGTGCGCATAATGGTGGTTGATAAGTTACCCTTGGAAAAATAAGAGATTTTTCCCTAATAAAATCTAGACTAAAGTTGCAATCATGTGAGAGCTATGACAAGTTTGCGCAAAGTGGTTTGCAATATCTGTGCAATTGGATAAAGTTATACCACTACTTAGCTCTATACTCTTAATGGAAAACTTATTTTGTTTACCGTACAGTTTGCTAATGCTACTCCATAAATAATTAACTGGGGTATTGGGATTAATGGTTGACGTAAAAGCTGCAAAAGATCCCCGCTTAGCGATTTTCGCTTCCCTTTTAAACAACGCATTGGCTTTCTTATACTCTAGTAGGTTATCTTTTGAGATATTATTTTTGAATAAGTGCCACAGACGCTGTTTGTTAGCCCGAAGCTGTGCAATCTTTTTATTCCACCAGTAAACAGTTCTTTTATGTGTACCTGGCGGGGCACATCGTGGTATTGATTGATTGGCTGCAGAAATAATTTGCTTATGGAAGACTGCTGCTTCTTTATTAATGTTTTGGGTTGGACAAATTTTGGAAAAGTTGCTAAGAGCAATGTTTTGAAAGCGCTCCCAATTTGCATTGTCCGTACGAAAACGCAACAAGTTTTTTTCTCCAGGTGACCTAGCGTGAGATATTACCCCATCATTGATAAGGATCCAGATCGGGAAGTGATCACTTCCGTGTGGATCTGTATCGATACTCCAACTAAGAAGAGGTAAAAGGTTCGCGGAAGCGAATGAGAGATCAATAGACGTTAAAGTGGAGCGGGTTGACAAATACGTAGGTGAACAGTCGTTAAGGAGGCAAAGATTTTCTTGTAAGAAGAATGACTCCACCGTATTACCTCTTCTATTTGTTTTGGCCGAGCCCCAAAGAATGCTATGGGCGTTAAAATCCCCAAGAAGTATGGAGGGGTAAGTATTGTTACTGTGAAGGGAATTTAATTTGCCTAGTGATAAATTTTCCGAAGGAGGGAAATATATTGAAAATACAATGAATTTCATGATGTGGTAGATTTCCACCATTACAGCTTGAATGTTGTGGGGTGGTGTTAAACATTTGTGCTGAATACTTTTCTTGATACAGAGTGCTACACCACCTTTACAGCGTGTAGGGTTGTACTGATTACTAAAATAAGACTCATACTTATTTAATATGTCATGATGTGTTTGATTCGGTGCGTTTCTTGTAAGGCTATTATATCCGGAGAGTGCTGTTTGACCAAAAGATTAAGCTCATGTAGATTATTCAGGTAACCATTCAAATTCCATTGTAG
>NW_023472429.1:0-4111 GCF_013731165.1 Rhagoletis pomonella
AAAAAATTAGCGATCTGTTGAGTTTAGATTTTGCTTCACATTTTCTTAAGTTACACTTTTAGTGCACTGGTAAAAAATGGTTGTGCGAAGTTATGCGAAGTATGCATAATCAGACCCTTAGGCACCTGACAACCGAACTTCAGTTGGGTAGCCACTGGCTGAAATGGTTTTACAGATGGCAACTGCAAGCTGGCAACTCAGTGGGGCTATATTGGCAACTGCATTTTTGTGGTCGCTGCGGTAATAATCGAAGATTGTATACCTACATATAAGGTAAACTTCAAAGGCTCGAGCCCCCCTGCCCCTACATAGCGACGCCCATGCTGGTGGACTTATATACTTATAGATGTATAGCGTAGCGTATGCGAAATGTTCCACGGCCCCTATTTATCGTAGATAGCATTTCTGGATTTGACGAAGTTATATCCTTCAAATCGGTCCATGTTTTATTGAAAAGGGATTTAAAAAATCTATTCTGGTGGACTAATTATGTACTTATATATGTATAGCGTAGAGTATGCGTTAGACTCTAACGTATATATATATTTATAGGTATAGCGGAGCGTATGCGAAATGTTCCACGGTCCCTGTTTATCGTAGATAACATTTCTGGATTTGACGAAGTTATAGCCTTCAAACCGGTCCATGTTTTATTTAAAAGGGATTTCAAAATTTTATTCTGGTGGACTTACAAATATATGTACTTTATTTGTACTTATAGGTATTGTATTTATAGGTATAGCGTAGCGTATGCGAAATGTTCCGCGGCCCCTATTTATCGGAGATAACATTTCTGGATTTGACGAAATTATATCTTTCAAATCGGTCTATGTTTTATTGAAAAGGGATTTAAAAAATTTATTCTGGTGGACTTATATATGTACTTATAGATGTATCTATAGCGTAGAGTATGCGCTAGACTCTAGGTGAGGTTAGGTTAACTCGGCTGCCCTAATCCCTCAGGAAAAGGGCACACTTAGGCTACCAAGGGCCCGTTGTGATGCCGTATAAGAGACTCCATATGTCCCTCCTCTTACCCTAGTAGTGGAACCACTTCGTAGCTCTGATGAAGCGCACAAAGTCATAGACACTGGCTGAATCCAGTTCGGCCAGACATTCAAAAGAATAATGGAGGAACGAGCATCGGCGAGCTCTCGCCAGAGCAGGACAGTGGCATAAGTAGTGCTCCACGCTTTTGATTTCCTCCTCATCGCGGCAGCTACGACAGTAGTCGTTTGACTGCAAACCCATTCTAGTGGCGTGGATTCCCATCAGACAATGCCCGGTGAGAACTCCAATAACATGCCGCAACAGTGGTCGTTCCAAGTGGAGAAGAGGGCGAGATCTACGCTTGTCAAGCTTAGGCCAGATATGTCTTGCTATCCTGCACGTAGGCTCCGCAGACCATCTTATATCATCAGAGCTTGCAAGAAGATAGCGGAATGCCCGCATTACGGGCTGTACTGATTGCAGGCAACAAGGTTCCTTTCCTTGCTAGTTCATCTGCAGTACAGTTTCCTGGTATGTCTTTGTGGCCTGGCACCCACACAGCATTAGTGACGTAACACCTTGCCAGTTCATTAAGAGTGCTTCTACATTCCATAACAACCTTCGACGTAGATTTGTCACTATTAAGTGCTTTAATAGCCGCTTGGCTGTCAGATAAGATTGTTACTGCCTTCAGATTAATTAGAGAATCGATCAGCCAACTTGCAGCTTCATTTATTGCTGTTAGTTCAGCCTGAAAAACGGTGCATAGATCTGGCAGACGAAACCTGAGGCTAAGTGAGAGTTCTTGCGAGTATACCCCACTTCCTACCTTCAGATCCAACTTGGAGCCATCAGTGTAGATGGCTGTTGAGTCAGAATACGATATCAGGACCGAATCCTCCTCCCATTCTTCCCTTGAGGGGATCCTTGTCTGGAAATAATTCTTTAGTCCCGTAGACGGGACTGTGTAGTCCAGGCGCCTAAAGTCATCTGGAAGATCTTCCAAGATTCTAGAGTGCCCAAACCTCGTGTCACTCCATTTGATTAGTGCATTTAATCTAATAGCAGTACAGCTTGCCTGTAGTTTACCATATAGGTCCACAGGTAGCAAGTGAAGCAAGGTCTCTAGGACTTTAGTCGGCGTCGATGGTAACGCTCCCGTGATCATCATGCACGCCACCCTTTGGACCGCTGTTAATTTGCTTCTTATAGTAGACATGTCATTTATCTCGGACCATGATCTTATTTTTTGTGCATTTGATATTAATTTAGGCAACCATAGCATTTCAGCTAGTCCGTCCGTTTTGCCAGATTATCGCTTACTAGACGTTAACAATCTTTTAAGATCCATATCTCGTATCAATTGGTCTGCTTGCTGGGGTCTTAGCTCGGTGAACGAGAAATTGAGCTTTTTGAATGAGATCGTTTTACATCTGTATAGTACTCACGTTCCGACTCGCACTTACCATGGTAGATTTTCCTTGGTTCAACAAATCGGTTCGTGCGATTATTGTCAGGCGTAATAAAAGATATTCTCTCTGGAAAAAAGAACCGCACTGAGGACAATTGGCGTGCATATAAACTTGTACGAAATGAGACTACGGCCTTAATAATGCGTGAGAAGTGCAAGTACTATGGCAAAATGTTGGATACCTCGCTACCGAATTATGTTTTGTGGCGTAACCTAAAAACCCTTCGTATACATGTTAGTGACAGCCCTGATTGTTCCCTTAGTCCTTAAGACCTTAATGATGCTTTTGTCAATCGTGTTACCCCATCTTGTGGTAATGCTTGCTTTACATCCTGTCCTTCGTCTGTTGTGTCTGCCTGTCAAGTCTTTGAGTTTAAAGCGGTGTCAGAGCTAGAAGTGGCACTTTGTATTAATAAAATAAAGTCCAATGCAACTGGACGGACAGCATACCAATTAAATTCATAAAAATAATTGCACCGTACATTCTGCCTACTCTCACCCATGTCATCAATAATAGTATCACAACTTCATGTTTCCCTGATGCATGGAAGGTTGCCACGGTGCAACCAATTGCTAAAAACAAGTCTGCGTGTAGTCCCAATGATTTTCGACCAATAAGCATTTTACCCGCACTCTCTAAAGTTTTCGAGTTATTGATATCTGAACAAGTACATGCCCATATTGGTAAATTTAGCCTGCTGTCTCCGCTCCAGTCAGGCTTAGGAGCAAAGCATAGCTGCTCCACGGCTATCTTAAAAATGACATATTAGATGACATTAGAGTACCATTTGACAAAAACCAATTGACTTTATTATGCCTACTTGACTTCTCCAAAGCTTTTGACTCTGTGAACCATGACTTACTTTGCTTGAAGTTAAAATACTATTTTGGTTTTGGGGATTCCGCAACGCGTCTCATGCGGAGCTACTTGGCGGGTAGAACCCAGTGTGTAAAAGTTGGCTCCAAAGCTTCTGGTCTAAAACCACTGCTAGCTGGTGGGCCCCAAGGATCTTTCTTGGGTCCATTATTATTCAGTCTCTTTATAAATGACATCTTTTCTGCTTGCCAACATGTATATATGCATGCACATGCTGATGACATCCAGCTATATCTGTCTGGAAATCATGGGGAAACAAGGGAAATCAGTACAAGGTTAAATAATGACTTAGCATCCATTTTTGCCTGGGCGAAAAGAAATGAGCTATGTCTAATAGTGTACCTATATCTAGAAAACGAATAACTTTTGCAAATATCCCGTCTTTATATATTGCCGATAAGTGTCTTAAGCTCGTGTCAAAAGTGACTAACCTCGGGTTCATCATTAACACTAGCTTAAGGAGTGACGACCATGTGAGCTCGATAGTTAGCAAAGTATATAATATCTTAAGAAATTTACGAACGTCAGCAACTTTTACGCCGCTTCATGTTAGGAAAAAACTTGCAATGCAACTAATAATGCCGATCACTTGCTACCCTGAGCTAGTCTACAGTAAGCTGAGCTCTAAATCTGCTCATAAAATTGATGTTACATTCAACCAAGTTACACGCTATGTGTTCGGGCTGGCAAAATTTGACCATATCTCTGGTTGGAGAATGAGTTTATTAGGCTGTGAAATTGCTAACTATCTGAAAGCCAGAAACTGCATTTTT
>NW_023472430.1:0-4111 GCF_013731165.1 Rhagoletis pomonella
ACGTTGCTGCTTATAAATGTGTAAATAAAGTAACTACCTGATTTTTCGAAAACTATAAACTACATAAACATTTAAATTAAAAAAATAAAAGCGTTTAAAATCTGTACACAAAACGAATGGGGTAAAAATAGAAATCCAAATAACTAGTATGTAGTACGTAAACATATACATACACATAATTCTTTACTAAATTTGTTGATTGAATGATTAATGTTAAATAGTGTTCTAATGTTATTATTGATTGTTATAATTAATGTAATATATATTAACAGTATGTATGTATGTATGTCCTATATATATATATATGTATGTATATATGTACATATGTATATGTACCTTTAATTTAGGCTTTATCAATTTAAGTATGTAGTTTTTAAATAAATGTAGTTTTTTACTCGCAAAAATTTAAGTTTCATAAAAACTTTTTGTTGTTGTTGTTTTTACTTTCACTATTATTTACAATTATTATTATGACTTTTTTTTAATATAAAAAAATACAATTTATGTTCTTTTAAGCGATTTTGTGGCTTTTTTTCAAATCATTCTTCGATATGTTAAGCTTAAGCGTCAGATTTTTTAGGTGTATAAATAAATATATTTGAAAAACAAAAAAATTAAAAAAAAAAAATTGAATAATGAAATTCGTAGCTAACAACAGTTGCCCTTTCCTCCTGCTGCCGTTTAACAAACAAAGAAAAAAAAAGCAACAAGAATTACCTGGAAAACCCCGTAACTAAGAACCTAACAATAATTTATTTCAAAGTGTCCTATGCTTTTTGTTGTTTAGATGTACTGTACTTATCAAATAAGTGCAACGCATTTAATGCAACACTCACCTGCCTGTACTACTTTGTTGTAAGTATGTACGACTAGTTGTTTAAATGTAATTCAAAGCATAATTATTATAGTAAGTATGTTTGTTTGTATGTATGCGTGCATTGTATTTTTTAAATATTTGTTGTTTTCGATTTGGTTTTTTTTTTTTAACGCAAGCGATGCAAACGAATGTTTATTACATACATACGTAAGTATACAAAAGAACACAAATCATGTTGTTTAAATAAAAATACATACATAAATATAAAAAACGCAGAATTTTGAAATATCAAACAATGAACGTCTGCATATGAAAAGAAGTTGTTATTTATGTAACAAAGAACACACCACCCCACTGCTATAATTTATTGGCTTAAGTGTAGTTAATTCAACTATGAAATTACTCTATTATATGTATGTATGTATATGTAAAATTAGTTAAAAGTAAAATGTAGGTGAAGCGCGTACCTTATAATTATATCAAGTGATGAAATTACATGCATATGTATGTATGTATGTATCTATATACATGTCTATATATAGATGTCAGGGAAAAGGTAAGAAAAGTGGGAAAATGCATTGGTAGGTCATTTACTTTAGTGTTATTTCGAAGTTATGCGATATAAAATCGGAAATTCGGAAAAAGTCAAAGTTCGAAATTAAAAAAAAATCTAATCAAGATTTAAAGCTGATAAAAATTGTGTGTTCGAAAATTTTGAAGCTCGAAAAAATCCGAGTTAAATAAATTTTGAACTCCTCGAGCGAATACAAAAAAATAAAATTTCTAAAAAAAGTTTTAAAAATTCGAATTTGAAAAAATTGTTCTAAAAAAAACTAATATTAAAAAATTTCAAATCTTCTAATTTTCAAAGATTAGTTCGAAACAAGCGAAAACGAAATAAATTAAATTTCCTAAAAAAATTTTGAATTTGAAAAATTCAAATATTCTATTTTCAAATACATACTATGTAGTTTGAAAAAATCGAATTCGAAAATTTTGAAATTTGAAAAATCCGCATTTAAGAAAGTTGGCGTATATGAAAAAAAAAAAACATTTCTGAAAAAAATTTATTTTGAAAATATCCATTTAAAAATATGTGCGTAAAAAGTTTGATTATTGAAATCAAACCCCAATTAATTCTTCCAGCAAATGATATACCAACGTATTTAACTTACTTTTCTTTGTCTCTGTTTGTGTTCAAAAAGCAAAGCAGCAGGTTGGGTATATGTATGTAGCTGATAAGGAAACGGGGAATGGGAAGGGTACGGATCTAAATATATAGAGATAATAAAATGTTAATAAATTGAAAAATGAACGAATTATTGAAAAATAAAGTGGTTATATTTCAAAATGTATATGAATTGTAAAAAGTTTTGGTGAGAGAGAGCAACTGACGTTTAAGCGAGAGCGTACAGGCACAAATACATGTGCACATTGCTACGAGAAAGCTGGTAGTTTTGTCAAATATTCATCAACTCTGAAAGAAATACCTTACAAGGAAAGAAAACAGTAACAAATGCTGCAGGTCTTTCAAAGTTTTCGAAAATTCAACTCCGAAAATATCGGAATCGAAAAAAATTCTAGCAATAAGAAAATCTTAAAATTCATAGTTCGTATTCGAAAAAAATGTAGTTCGAAAAAAAATTGTGCTTAAAAACGTCCCAATCTTAAAAAATCTAAAATAAATTGTGGTCACAAAGCAAAAAATTGGTAAAATGCATTGAAAATCTTTGTGATTATTTTGTATTAGGCCCTAAATTCGTAAATATTGAGCTTTGAAATACGGTTGATCCATAAAAGATTTTTCTTATAAAAAAAGTCGAATTATTTTTGAAAGAGATGCAGTTCAAGAAGAATTTCGGGTTAGAAAAAATCGAGTAAACTGAAAAAAAAATAATAAAATGCAATTACCAGATCTTTGATATTTTTTTAAATTATACTCCGAAGAATATATGGTTTGAAAAAATTGGGAACGCAAAAAAATCAGTGACCCGCATTGACCGTCTGAAAGTTTTTAAAAATTAGCCTCCGAGTTTATAAAAATTGAGTTATGAAATAAGTTTAGCTTCTACCAAGAATCTTTCTTGTGAAAAAGTCGAGTCGCTTTCGAAAAGGATACAGTTGAAGAAGAATTCGGGGTCAGAAAAAATTTAGTTTGAAAAAAATTCGAAATCTAAAAATTTTCAACTCGTATTAAAATTGTTCGAAAATGTTGGGATCACAAAGAAAAAAACCAATAGCATGAGGACGCGTGAAAAAATGAGGGGACCTTCAGATCGAGAAACATTAACTTCGAAAAAATGTCGGATCAAAATGGATAAAAAAATTTGGGAGTTCGCAACAAATTCGAGCACCAAAAAAGTCGACCTAAGAAATATGGAGATTGTTCAAAAATTTTATATTTCGAAAGTTCGTAGTCCGAAGCGAATTTCAGCTGGGTAAAACTTCACATTCGTAAAAAAGCCGAATAAAAAAAAACAAAAATGTCTCCAAAAAGATAGGAGCTCGAAAAATATTCTTTGTCGAAAAAATCGAGCACTAACAAATCTACTAAAAAAATATTGAGATTGGTAAAAAATTCGAATCCGAAATTTATATTTCCAAAATAATTGGGCTCGTAAAATGCAGAGTTTGAAAAATAAACAAATTTATAACGTATTTCTAAGAAAACTTAAGTATTCCAAATTAAGTAAACCGAAGTATTGACTAAATAGGATTTTTTTTTTTTGATATTTTGGTGTGTTTTATATTTGATATTAGCCAGTTATCTGCGAGACGCTACCATCCTTGTAGCGATGTGCAACACGCAAAAGAGTGCAACCACACCGCCAAGTTCAAGTGCAGTTTGCAAGTATGTATGAATGTTTGTATGGCGCATGAATGTACGATGAATTGTAAATGATATGTTTGTGTTTGTAAAAAACGTTGCTGTAGCGAAGCAGAGGTATAAGAAGCGATTTAATAAAGTTAAACTTTAAGCATAACTGTACGAGCTAAGTTAAAAAAAAAAAGAAAACAAATAAAACATTACATACATTTACACATAAATAAGTGTGTAGTACACATGTACATATATGAAAAAAAAACCAACAAAGAAGAGAAAGGATATATATGTATATAAAAAAAAAAATACAAAATACAATATAGGCATTGTTGAACACCGTGTAACGAAATGAAAAATGTGAACCTGTTGAAAAAAGTGATTTTAAATATAAGTAAAAGCAAAAAAATCTTTAAAGTTTTAAGTTTTAATTGTTACAATTACTTACAAGCAAAACAAAATGAAGGAAAAAA
>NW_023472431.1:0-4111 GCF_013731165.1 Rhagoletis pomonella
CACAAAAAGATCTCCACCAGATTAAAGGTCTTTGAAATCCCTACGAACCTGCTATACAATGTTTTGCAATCAAATTATCAGTTTAAGAGTTATCTGCCAATTTATTAGTGAAATCGGACTCAATTTTAAGTCGCATCGTTATTCTACTGTGAATTACACCTAAAAGCTGCAAACTTTTTGTTCTTATTTTTATGCTATGTTAAAGCTTATTTGATTTCAAAGTATATAGATCCAAATTTTTTGCAAATCGATTCGAAAATAGAAAAGTTATATGCAGCACTTGATATTAATGTGAAATATGAGTTAAATAAATTGATTTTTAGCAATAATTATAAAAATATTAATATAATGTATCTAAATATTCAAAGTATTAGAAATAAGTTGAATGACCTTGATATGCTGATACAACAAAATACGATAGAGGGTAGAACTGTTCATGTAGTTGCGGTAAGCGAAATTTGGATATACGAAAATGAAAATATGTATTTCAATTTGAAAGATTATACTGCTTATTTTGCAAATCGTATTTCAAATAGAGCAGGAGGGTGCGCAATTTTCGTACACAAAACAGTTCCATCTTCTCTCGTATCTGTAATTGAATATGAAGGAAGTAGCTTTTTGACAGTAAAATTAATTAAAGCAAATATGCACATCTCGTGCGTCTATAGATTCTGTGCGTCTGATATCAGCCTCTTTGTTGACAAATAAGAGAACGAAGTATTAAAATATAAGAGATCCATAATTGTTGGTGATTATAATTTAAACCTTTTAACTTCAAATATATATATAAACAACTATATTAATATGGTACTCAGTAGTGGGTTTTTTTTTCTTAACAGTTTGAGCAGAGAGATGTATACACGAAGAGGAAGCGATTCCAAAACCATCATTGATCATGCTCTGACGGATTTAGTTGAATTTTCATACACTCTATCGTTAGATGACAATGAAATTTCTGATCATAGACTCCTAGCTTTAACTTTTAATAACAATGTACTAAATAAAGAACCTCTCAAGAGTGATATACAAGTTTTTGATTACGCATTATTCGAAGAAAATAATCATATATACAATTTATTAGAACAACCTCACTTTTCGGGATTTCATACACAGCTATGTAGTAGTATTGAAAAATGCACTAGGCGTATTAAAAAAACCAATAAAAATGTTAAGAAGCCATGGTTAAATAACGAAACTTTAGCCGTAATCAAAGAAAAAAACAAATATTATAAATTAAAAAAGAGATATATTAATAACTTATATTTTGAAAATAAGTTTAGGTATTTTAAAATTCAAGCACGTAATAAAATTAATAATGCGCGAAGGCAATTTTATGGTAGACAAATTGAAGATAATATCCAATCCAGTGCCAAGACGTGGAGAGTTTTAAATCAGCTTATATATGGACAAACTAATGTATCGCCCCTAGCTATCACGCAAATAGATTATAATGATAAAGTTCTTACAACACCAATGGAAATAGCAGACGCTTTTAATCATTATTTTATACATATTATAAAAACGCCAGAAAATTTTGAGTACTACCCTGAGCCTGTAGATGGCATAACACATCCTTTTGTCTTAAGTCAGTGTGATTTCGAAGAGGTAAGAGATGCAATCAGTACCCTTAACCCAAAGTCGGCCAATGGTCCGGATGGTATTTCTGTCAGATTGGTACAAAAATATAAAGAAGAATTATCTGAGCTGTTACCAAAGCTCATTAACGACTGTTTTAAAAGTGGTCAGTATCCAGAAGAGTTGAAAATCGGATCCGTAGTTCCAATTTACAAGAGTGGAAATAAGGAGGTCTGCTCAAACTATAGGCCAATAACGAAATTGAGTACGATTGATAAGGTATTTGAAACTATTTTATTAAATAGATTAAAACAATTTATTATAACTAATGAAATAATCAGCGATAATCAGTTTGGATTCACGGAAAAATCTAGCACGCTATCTGCTTGTATCAATTGCACAGAGTTTATTTATGAAAATTTAGATAAAAAAAAGTATGTTGGTATGTTGGCAATTGATCTCAGCAAAGCCTTTGACTCAGTGAATCTTCCCATCATGATAGAAAAACTAAGGGAGTTGGGAGTTGATGGCATTGCAATTAAACTCTTTGAAAGCTTTCTCATTGACAGAAAACAATATGTAGAAATCAAAAACTGTAAAAGCTCAATCAAAACCATTAGAACAGGTGTTCCACAAGGATCCAAATTGGCAGCCACCTTATTTTTAATATATATTAATAACATTTTAAAGCTTAATTTAAAGGGTATGCCGCAATTCTATGCTGACGACGGAACTTTCCTGTATGCTACTAATAGTCTTGATGAGCTTTTAACTTATATACAAGAGGATCTAAATATTATATCCCAATGGTTCGAAAGAAATTTATTGAAAATGAATTTAGCCAAAACCAATTTCATAATTTTTAACAATTACAGGGACATCCCTAGTATTCATGATCTAAAAGGAGTTCATCTAGATGGTAGTTTCATATCGAGGGTAGATACATTAAAATACCTTGGCATTTGGTTTGACGCCAATTTAAACTGGCGAGAACACATAAACAGAATTAAAATGAAACTATTACCGCTAAATTTCGCTATTTATAGAAATCGTAAAGTGATTCCACAAAAACAATTATGGCTTCTATACAACTCTCTGTTCATGTCCAAAATACATTATTTAAACCCTATATGGAATAACTGCTCTGAGCAACTTACAAATGAAATTCAAAGAATACAAAATAAAGTTATAAAAAATATTTTGCATTTGCCTAGAGGAACGGCAAGCGAGCTCTTATATCAAAATAGGTTGGATATTCGTAAATATGCTATATTGCAAACATTAGAAGCATTTTACAAAGTTAAAAATAATTTAATAAAACATAATTTATCTATTCCAGAGGAGCCAAACCTCGAATACGCGCTACGAACTAGGTCGAACATCAGACCGCGATTCTTTCGAACGGAAAGAAGTGCGAAATCCTTGAGGCACTATGGTGTAAAATTATTTAATAAGCTTCCCGACGAAATAAAAAATGCTAGAAATCTCCAATGCTTTAAAACGAAAGTCAAACAGCTACTTCTTAATAATTTTAATTTCAATATATAAATTTAATATGTCAACTTCTTTGTTATGAGTATCACCGAAACCTGGATTGGAGCGTTGAGCGCTTTTTGATCGCGCTGTCTCCTTTTAGCATATACTATTTTGTTAGGTTAGAGGGATTCAGCGTGATCAAGAAGCGCTCAGCGCTCCCATTTAGGTTCGGATGTATTTAAAACGTTATTTGGCTTATACTTAGGTAATTATAATTTAATATTACTTTATATTGTCTAACTTATCCCTTTGAATTTTTTTTTTCTTCCAATTTATTCCTTTATTAATTTTTTTTTTCATTTTATTGTAGTAATTTACTCTCACCACAATTGATGGCAAACATTTTTTAAAAACAATTAAGCTATCTTCTCGTACAAAAACAAGTTTTTTTTGAGAAAATCTGTATTAATCTGAATCTTGTTATCAATAAAGAAAAATAAAAAAAAAAAAAATAACAAATTTAGTAAATGACATTGGATTCAAGCAACGTATCGATACTGTACAGCACATTTGATTGTAAAATAAATTCAAATATCATTTCCAGTGGCATGTTATGCACATCGCAATTAGAAAAACAGCTGACAATAGGTTTGTTTCATTAAGCAATAGTTTTAAATATTTTTTAACAATTGTTACAAATTATCATGCTTTGGCTAGCAAAAAAGTTGATAAAATAAGATAAATTGAGATAGCAAAATAACATTTGATTTTTAGATAAGGTTTGGAAGTTTCTGCGGGATACATTTATACTATGGCTTAAGTTGTTCTTTAAAATGTCCACAGATATATATGTATATTTCTTCCTGGAAAATTGTATTCTTTATCCTGTAGAAACTTTATCTGTTATTTTTCTCTCTAAATTTATCCCTTTTTTATAAATTTGTTCGCAGTTTTTTCGTATTAAACCGCCAAGCCGTGATAATTCGTAACAATTGTTCCAAACTATTACAAACTATTGCTTAATAAACAAGCGGTTATTAGACATTCTTTTGAGCGTAGT
>NW_023472432.1:0-4111 GCF_013731165.1 Rhagoletis pomonella
TTCTTGTTCTACCATTCAACCGCTCACCACGTTTAACTTTTATTTTAGGTTATGGGCCTTTGCAAATGTGCAATTAGATAATTTAAAAGAATTTAAATAGTTAAAAAGTCATTTTTTCGCACATTAAATCGCCGAGTTAATTTTCTTTTACTTTCAATGACGACAAATTACTTGTTGAACGTGCCAAAATTGAAAGGGCGCGAAAATTACGGCGAATGGTGTTTCGCAGCAGAGAATTTCCTAGTCCTGGAAGGAATGAAGCATTGCATCAAACCAGAATCGGGGGACGAAATAGGAGCTGCAGATGACGAAAAGACAAAAGCGAAATTGATCATGACAATTGACCCGTCATTGTATGTGCACGTGAAAGGGGTTATTACATCAAAAGAATTGTGGGAAAAGTTAAAGAGCTTGTTCGACGACAGTGGATTTTCCAGAAAAATCAGTTTATTGCGTCATTTAATATCAATACGTCTTGAAAATTGCAGCTCGATGACAGCATACGTAACACAAATAATTGATACCGCACAGAGGTTGAATGGAACGGGTTTCGGCATAAACGAAGAATGGGTCGGTTCATTATTACTCGCAGGATTACCTGAACTTTTTTTCACCAATGATCATGGGGATAGAGCACTCCGGCATACAAATTACTTCAGACTCAATCAAAAGCAAGCTAATAGATATGGAATTGGCTAACATCCAAGCGAACGATGTTGAAGGCGCATTCGCAGTACACTCAAAAAGCGACAAAAAGCTCAAGACGAACGGCACTGAGCAAAGTACAAAGCGGACCATAAAATGCTATCGATGTAAAAAATTTGGTCACTATAAAAATCAGTGCAATGAGCAAAAGTCAAAAACGCAATCGAATGCATTTAGTGCTGTATTTATGTACGGTAAGTTCAATAGCAATGAATGGTACATTGATTCGGGCGCTAGTGTACATTTGACTGCAAGAGAAGACTGGGTTAAGAATGCAGCGTACGAGTCAGGTAAAGAAATAATTGTGGCGAATAACGAAAGGGTAAAAGTTCTATGCTCAGGTGATGTACAAATAACTACAACAACAAATACATGCGATTATGAAATACCAGTTGAAAATGTGCTTTGTGTTCCAAGTTTGACTACAAATTTGCTTTCGGTAAGCCAATTAATAAAGAAGGGTAACAGTGTCAAATTTACTGGCAATGGTTGTTTTGTATTAAACAAAAGCGGCATTTTAGTAGCAACGGCAATATTAGTCAATGGGGTTTATAAACTGAATTTAGCACAGAAAACTGAGCTGGCGGCTACAGTTGTTTCCGGTATAACATGGCATCGCAGGCTAGGCCACGTCAATAAAGACTATCTTAATCAAATGAAAGTTGCAGTAACCGGTATGGACCTAAAAGAAAATATTGATGTAAGCAAGTCGTCGTGTGCAGTATGTTGTGAAGGTAAACATTGTCGATTGCCATTTAAAAACTTAAGCAATAGAAGCGAGAACTTATTAGATGTAATACACACAGACGTGTGTGGACCCATGGAAAATGTTTCCATAGGTGGATCCAAATATTTTTTATTATTTGTTGACGATCACAGTCGAATGGTTTTCGTTTACTTCATGAAGCAAAAAAATGAAGCATTAAAATACTTTAAAGAATTTAAGGCACATGTAGAAAACCAAACAAAAAGATCTATCAAAGTTTTAAGAAGCGATAATGGTCTCGAGTTTTGTAACAACGAGTTTGATGAATTTTTGAAACGTCATGGAATTATTCACCAGAAAACCACGCCTTACACACCTCAACAAAACGGATTGTGCGAGAGGTTCAACCGCACAATAGTCGAAAAAGCCAGATGTTTGCTTTTTGATGCAAACTTGGGTAAGCGTTTCTGGGGTGAAGCTACTAGTACAGCGGTATATTTGCAGAATCGTACTGTAGCAGCGGCGCTTGGTGGTAAAACGCCTTATGAAATTTGGCATGGTTCCAAGCCTGACGTAAGTCATATTCGTATTTTTGGTAGCACAGTTATGGTGCATATTCCGAAAGAAAAAAGACGAAAGTGGGATAAAAAATCCGAAAAATGCATACTTGTGGGTTATCCGGAAGCCACGAAGGGGTACCGAGTTTATAACCCAGTAAGAAAAAGAGTCTTTGTAAGCCGAGACGTAATTATAATAGAGCCAGAAGCGAAAGAAGAATGCCTAGTTGAAGTTGATAACAAATGCGATACAAATGCGTCCAAAATAAGCGAAGATGAGCTTGATTCAGAATCGAAATCAGAATGTATGATTCAGGTCCAAGAAAATTTCGATTCAGTGGGGGATGATGATGATGATAAGACGGAAATGTCAGCATCATCTGAATCAAATATTTTATCAAATAATAACAGCTCAGTCACTGATGATTTCCAAGGTTTTTCAAACGATAGTAATATCAGCAACGTTGAAGATTTTCACGGCTTTTCAAACCTTTGTGTTAGCAACGTAGGCCATGATGATGCGGCTGGCTTGACACTTGAAGAGGCGTTAGCAGGGCCTGAATGTGAAAAATGGAAAGCAGCAATAGAAGAAGAATTGCAGAGTTTTGAGGACAACAACGCATGGGAGTTATCGGAAAAGCCACAGAAAGGTACTTTAGTCAAATGTAAATGGGTTTTAAAGAAAAAGTACGATGTTAACAACGATGTTCGTTTCCGGGCTAGATTAGTTGCTAAGGGGTATTCGCAAGCGGAAGGTGTAGATTATTTCGACACTTTTTCCCCAGTAGTTCGGCATACTACATTAAGAATGCTATTTGCTTTGTCGGTCCAATTTGGACTTAATACAACTCATCTCGATGTAACAACAGCTTTTTTGAATGGAGATCTTGAGGAGACAATTTACATGTCGATACCAGAAATGTTTCCTAATACTGAGAAAGGGAACAAGGTATTAAAGCTTAAAAAGGCAATTTATGGCCTCAAGCAGTCCTCAAGAGCTTGGTACAAAAAGGTAGATGAATGTTTACTAAAAATTGGTTATATAAGATCTGAGTTAGAACCATGCATGTATACAAAATTAGTAAATCAATCAAAAACTATTGTTACGGTTTATGTAGATGATTTCTTTATTTTTTCTAATGATACAGTTGAGACTAAACTTTTAAAAAATGTATTGTCAAGTAAATTTAAAATCAAAGACTTAGGCGAAATCAGGAAATGTCTTGGCATGGATGTAATAACAAACAAATCTGAAAAAACAATATCATTATGTCAAAAAACCTATGTTGAACAGTTACTAAAAAAATTCAATATGATTGATTGTAAAACAGTAGATACTCCAATTGAGAGTAAGTTGTCTATAAATCAAGAAAATCATTGTGAAGTTGGTCTTCCGTACCAACAATTAATAGGAAGTCTTATGTATCTAGCTGTGTTAACAAGGCCAGATATTGCCTACGCGGTAGGATTTCTTTGCCAATTTAATCAATGCTTTACTAGAGAGCATTATTCCTATGCAAAAAGAATTTTAAAGTATTTAAAGCGAACTAAAACATATGGCATAAAATATGCATATCATGAAAGTTTAAATATCGAAGGCTTTGTTGACGCAGACTGGGCAAGCAACACTATAGATAGGAGATCTTATACTGGTATATGCTTTACATTGTCAAAAGGCATAATATCTTGGGAAACTAAGAAACAAAAAACCGTAGCCTTATCAAGTTGTGAAGCCGAATTTATGGCTATATCAGAAGCCTGCAAAGAGGCAAAATACTTAAGAAATTTACAATTTGAAATTACAAAAATAATGTACACTATTAACTTATATAATGACAGTCAGAGTGCACAGAAGCTTGCAGCAAATCCTATACTTCATAAAAGAAGCAAGCACATAGATATAAGATACCACTTTAGTCGAGAATGTGTTAACAGCAAAATAGTTAGTATAAGATATTTGCCTACAGCTGAAATGCCTGCTGATTTATTTACAAAAGGCTTATGTAAAATAAAGCATTATATATTTTTAAGAAAGCTGGGTGTCCAGCACATTGAAATATTGTAATCCATACTCATATTGTTTGTTATAGTGGGGGTGTTGAAATATACCAAACAATACAACCCTGTTATGCCTACAGGTACA
>NW_023472433.1:0-4111 GCF_013731165.1 Rhagoletis pomonella
TTATCGTCTAGGTCAATAATATTGCTTGGTGGAGTAATAAACATTCTGTTAAATAATTTTATAATTCATAGGAGCAGTAGGGAGGAATAGATTTGTATGGGACATCATATATCGTGTACATAAATAAAAATCACCGCAGTTTAAAATTTTTAGAGTTTTGTTATTTTTCAATTTCTTGAAGTTTCCCCTTTTTAATAACTTGAGTGGAATTCCAAAATTTTCTAAACTTTCAAACCTTTGGGAATTTGAGAAATTTTAGTAAATCCCAATAATTCAATAGATATAATGATGAATACTAGATTTCTAAAAATTTTTTATTTTTCAAAAATTTTGAGAATTGTAGGGATTCTAACAAATTTTTTCTAAGTAAAAGTGTCGAATATACAAAATTGATCAAACGAAATTAAAAGTTTTCAAATGTTGGAAACATTTTCATATTTCGTCGTTTTAGAATATTTAAAAAATTTTCGTAATTCTTCAAGATTAAAAATTTTTTGGTCGTTGATGTTTTCAAAGTTTTCACAAAATTTAAAATTCTCAATCTTTGTTATATCAATACAAAATTTTGAAAAGTCCAGAAAAGTGGAACAATTTTGGAATTTTTCAAAAATGTTAATATCTTTTAGAATTCTAAGAATTTTCTATTTTTTACACACAAGTACATGAACATAAGAATTTTTCGATAATTTGTGATGTTTCACATTTTTACATTTTAGGATGGATTTTAGGATAAATAAAATTCTCAAAGTTTTGGAAAATATAGAAAATTTCTAAAATCTCAATAATTTTGTACATTTCAAAATATTCTCATTTTACCAAAATTTCTAGAATCTCCCGGATTTCGATAGTTTTTGAAATTTTGGAAATTATCATAAAAATAAGAAATCTCAAGAAATATAATAATGTTATAAAATTCAAAATTTTGGAGTTTTCGCTGTTTTCTGAACCTGCGAAAATATTCAAACTTGCTGTGACTTTCAACTGCGTAAAATACTACAAATTCGAAAATATAACAAAAAGGGTAAAAATTGGACCTTAAATACATAATTTCAAAATTTTGAAAATTCTGTGAATCCGAATAACTGATAGGCCTACTTAAATAACATATGTGCGCATGACAAATTTCAATAAAGGAAATAGGAGAAAAAGGTTCGGCTTATATTACTTTTTTAAGAAATATTATATTTCTTTATATGTGAATTATTCTGTAAGTTTTTAGCCTACGTACATTGTTTGTGCATAGAAAAGACTAGTAAGAGATAAAAGAAAAACCACGCGTGCAAATTGGAACGAATTCCAAGAAGTTTAGCTTTTGTCAGTGTTGCTCGTAAATTGTGCCATAACGGGCGAAATGGTGTAATTTCTACCGGGCGATATGGCATGCATCATATTTTTATTTTCATTTGCCATATCACCCGTTTTACGAACCTTTTCTATTTAATAAAAAAAATATTTTACAATTTGTTCATATCTTTCGATAGTAAATATATACACTAATTATTACTTGATATTGTATGCTATTATAAACGGGTAGCTAATTCGAACAGGGCTTCGTGGTCCGACGAAAACTTAAAAACGGCGATTGATGCAATACAAGAAAATAAATTATCTATCAATGCATAAAATAATACAAATTCGAAAATATAACAAAAAAAGTAAAAATTGAACATTAAGTACATAATTTCAAAATTTTGAAAATTCAGTGAATTCGAAAAACTGATAGGCCTACTTAAATAACATATGTGCGAATGACAAATTTCAATAAAGAAAATAGGAGAAAAAGGTGCGGCTTATATTACTTTTTTAAGAAATATTATATTTCTTTATATGTGAATTATTTTGTAAGTTTTTAGCCTACGTACATTGTTTGTGCATAGAAAAGACTAGTAAGAGATAAAAGAAAAAGCACGCGTGCAAATTGGAACGAATTCCAAGAAGTTTAGCTTTTGTCAGTGTTGCTTGTAAATTGTGCCATAACGGGCGAAATGGTGTAATTTCTTACGGGCGATATGGCATGCATGATATTTTTTTTTCATTTGCCATATCACCCGTTTTACGAACCTTTTCTATCTAATAAAAAAAATATTTTACAATTTGTTCATATCTTTCGATAGTAAATATATACACTAATTATTACTTGATATTGTATGCTATTATAAACGGAAAGCTAATTCGAACAGGGCTTCGTGGTCCGACGAAAACTTAAAAACTGCGATTGATGCAATACAAAAAAATAAATCATCTATCAATGCGGCTGCAAAAGAGTACAAGGTCCCTGCTTCAACGATCTGCCGGTACCTTAAATCTCAAACGTGTAATAAGAAGCCATTGGGTGGACCTATTTGTTTGGGAGGTGAAATCGAACAAAAAATGGTTGCGCACATAAAAAAGTTGCAAGGCCATGGCTTCGCTCCAACCCGGCAGATGGTACGTCAAATGGCATATGATATTGCTGAAAAGCTTGGTGTTGAACACCGATTTAATAAGACAGCCAAGACAGCCGGCGAGGAATGGTTGCAACGATTTTTAAAACGAAACCAAGATCTTTCCATTAGAAAATCTGAAGGTTTTTCGCAAGCTCGAGCAACCAGCATGAACCGAAAAGAATTCATCAAGTATTTCGATCTGCTTGAAAATATTATGACTGACAGGGACTAATGGGCAAACCACTCCAAATTTACAACGTTGTCCAGAGCTTGTTGTCGCCCAAAGAGGATCGAAAAATATTGCAGCTATCACTTCGGGAGAAAAGGGTGAGACAAAAGCCGATTGTGCGATTAATCAATTAATATGAGTTACAATAAGTTTAATAATTGCGCATTACTAATGCAAAATGTGTTCAAACAAATATTTTTTAAAAGTATGCGTATTTAAAAAAAAATATTTGCACATCTCTATTATAAAAGTGATTTGTGTTATTTATTATTAGCCTCTGAAGGTATTATATTCGTTTTTGGTATTCAAAACTATATTATAACAAGATCTCATTTTTAAAATAAAATATTTGTTAAATCTATTTTATGTATTTTATTAGAAAAAAATTGGCGATTTTTGGCAATTTTTTTTCAGAAATTGCGCTTTTTTTAAACAATCTGGACACAGCGTTTCTGACCAAGTTGAGGCGATCCTCAACTTTCATTGCCAGATATTTGGGGCAGCCCTTTAGTGCATGAGATTGTTCGGGCCATAATCTGCATGAGGGCTGCGAAAACTGAGAGTGGTGTGCCGACACCTTCCTCTCATACGTGGCGGGTTGGCGATTAGGTAAGGCCTTTACTGCTCGTGCACTTCGGATATCGGACACCGTTTCTAACGTCTGGAACCGACATGTGAGAAAGCTGTCTAATTCCTGCCACTTTGGAATTTCCGCCTTTCTTACAATGCCTTGTTCACACAACGCCAGCGTGGTAGCCGGTATCCGACTCGATACCAAGAACACAAAGATCGCATCGCAGTTCTCAATATCAATCCTGTACATTTCTAAAACGGATATACAATTATTAACTGTCCGTTGTAAGATTTTAATTTCCGTGCCGCGTTCGCTCGTTACCGATGGTAGGTTAAATAGCGTTTTAAATAGGCTATTAACCATTATCCTCTTATTTTCATAGGGGTCGGATAGATTTTGCCAAGCAGTCGCGAAACCGTCGCTAGTTAAAGACGCTTTTTTTTACGATATCTTTCGCCTAACCAAGGGTCTTTTGATTCAAGTGGTACAATTTCTCTACCGGAGTCAAACGCGAATTGTTAATGTAAATTGCCGTAAACAAATCGCGGAAAGATGGCCAATACATGTAATCACCGTAAAAAATGTCTGTGTCACATGGAGGTAAATGGATACTAGAGCGGACTGAGGGTTCAATCTAGCGATTTATCGGATTAACTGTCGAACTACTTTGCTGAGTGAATGTCAGGTTATGAGCCGTCTCTCCCATCAATGCACCGCACATCAAGTATGTTGAGTAGCAATCCTGGTATCTGCACTTCTTTTTTTGCACTATCAAAAAAAACAACGGTGTGTAGATACGTATTCCAAAAGAAATTCCCGCTATTCCTCCGCCACTTTACCGGTCGACTTTCGCGAAAAACGGTTTATGCGTAGCCCGAGACC